>NC_071091.1:97485077-97740077 GCF_027358695.1 Spea bombifrons | reverse complement strand
GAGTTGATGGGGTGCAGAGTGGGGGGTATTCTGTGCAGAGTGGCAGTTCAGACCGGAGTGCTGAGGGTAGTAGTGGGGACTGAATGGAGTGAGTGGACTCCGCGCGCAGATGGGCTGTAGGAAGAGTGAGTGCTGTGTGTTGAGTAATGGGACTGAGATGTAGTGAAGTGGAGGGATCTCAGGGGCAGGATAGTGAGTGTTGCTGGGGCAAGTACAGTGCGAAGCTGGGGTGATTTAGCTCAGTGGGGGGGGGGTGCAGTGCAGTGGGGGGCTCGGGGTGCAGTGCAGTGTGGGGGGGTGCAGTGCAGTGGGGGTGCAGGGGGTCCTCTCCCGGAGTCCCAGGCTGGATGATGCTGCAGCCGCCGCTTGTCCCCTTAGTGCTGACATCCACTCTCTGAATGATTGCTGAGGGGGAGGAAGAAGGAGAAGGAGGAGCGAGAATGACTTTTCCAGTCGGCCAGAAGGGAGATAAGGAGTGAGCTGGGAGGGGAAGCCCGTTCTCTCTGTCACCGGTCCGGGAGCCAATGGCTATTACTGCGGGGCACGAGGCTCGCCGGCAGCGTGACTGTCGCGTTATTTATCTGCCCCTCTGCATGGTTAGTTTGTTTCACTCTGCTGGAATCCAAACATTTTCATTGAAAAGTTTCTTTTTTTTTTAACTGTTTCTTTAATAAAGGAATGGACGGCATCTAGAGATCCAGTAACAGGGCTGGAGAAAACATTCTATGAGAAGGACATGGCCACTGTGTCTGGGTATGGCTACCGGTGTCTGGGTATGGTCACTGTGTCTGGGTATGGCTACTAGTGTCTGTGTATGGCTACTGGTGTCTGGGTATGGCTACCGGTGTCTGGGTATGGCCACTTACACCTGATCCAGCTGATCTGGACTTAACATAGAAGAACCATTCATCCCATCTAGTCTGGTTTTCTTGATGTAAAGACTCAGACCTAAATCAGTCCCTGGTCTCCTCTTAGATCCAGGATAGCTGTATGACTCTCATGCATGCGAATCCCCTCACTGTATTAATCTCTACCACTTCTGATGGAAGGTTGTTCCATTTATCTATCACCCTCATAACTCCCATCATGGTCTGCCAGCTCTTGGTTATAGTCTACAGACCACAGAACTTCCAAAACCTGCTTGTATGTCATCTTACCTATGATGACAGCAGCCACCAAGAACTGCAGTTTTCCTTTAAAATATATAATTCTTAGTAAAATGGGGAAATAACATATTTTGCCAACAGTTATATTTAACTCATAAGCATCTATAGGCAACAGGACCTACATCTGCATATTGCCTTGATTTCTTAGCAGCATAAATTTATATATATATATACATTTAAAATATTTTCTTAAAATTATGAAACTTAATAAATTGCAAGGACAGGTATGTAGTTGAATAATTACCAAAAAAAAATATTACTAATTCATGACATTGAATGTTTAATAAGGCCCTTCATTATCCCAAAAATAGTTTTTTGTTTCTTGTAAAGCTTGGACATACTCAGTAGCTTTGTATGTGAAATAACTTTGTTAACCCTATATTATTACATTTTAAAATTGAAGTTTACTGACAATTATCCTATCTGTAAGTGAATATTAATGTATGGCAAGTATGCATATGTGTAGCACCACTGCATGATTCAGCCATAATGCTGATGGGAGAATATTCCATCACTTTAACCTTTCGATGCCCCATTAAATATGATTGGGAAGGCACATTTTTTTGTGTATCACTAGTTAACGGAGGTGGATTTGGTGGTGGATGCGAGCTTTGTTCCAACACTCTATAGTCCAAGAATATTCTGCCTTGTAGGCTTTGCCTGGCCGCGGAGCAAATCAGGCAAATGTCTCCCGCACACCTTTATTGCCACTTGTGTGGCTAACTCCGTCCTTTAGTGTGCGGCCACCTGCTGGATACACAGTGCAAAAATGTAGTGTGCAGCCGTATGTATCCGGCAGGCATCCACGCGTACATCATATACTGTGCCAGGGCTGAGATCATATACTGTGCCAGGGCTGAGATCATATACTGTGCCAGGGCTGAGATCATATACTGTGCCAGGGCTGAGATCATATACTGTGCCAGGGCTGAGATCATATACTGTGCCAGGGCTGAGATCATATACTGTGCCAGGGCTGAGATCATATACTGTGCCAGGGCTGATTTTAATCCCCAGTCCCTGCTGCCTTGATTAGTGGGCTGAGTGGAACCGCAGTGGCCATGCCTGAGAAACGATGGATCTGAGCCTTTTTCCCCATTTTTCAGCACTCGTTTTCATTTTGCTGTATTAATACTAATAAAACAAAAAAGGAGCAAAATTAATGTTTCGGTACATGTAAAAACTATAAACTTTATACTAATTCTGTTTCTAAAGGTGGTAGATAAGTGGAACAGCCTCACAGCTGAAGTGGTAGAGGTCAATACAGTAAGAGAAATTAAACATGCAGGGATAGACATATGGCTATACTGAATCTAAAACAAGACCAAGGACTGAGTAAGGTTTGAAACGAGCAGACGAGATGGGCTAAATGTTTCTTATCTGCTGTCATGTGCCGCAGTCTGGACTGTAAACATGTAATATACTTTATTAACCCCTTGAGGACAATGGGCTGTCTGCACACTACATTAGTATACTCCAGCCATGGGGGAATTTGAGGAGGCAACAGGGCAATTTCCCCCAGGGCCGGCCTTAGGGGTGTGCGACCTGTGCGGCCGCACAGGGCACCATGGCAGCAGGGACACCTGCCTGGGACTTAAATTAAAGCATTGTTGTTTTTTTGTTTTTTTATTTAACATGGAGGATGTTAAATAAAGTTAAAACAACCAAAAAAACCCCGATGTTTCAATTTTAGTCCCGGGTAGGGGAGCCGAGTGGTCGCTTGTGATGTTTTGCAGGAACCGCTCCCAACGCAGGACTCCGGGCAACGAGGTAAGTAAGGATAGGGAGAAGGGGTAGGGGGGGCAGAGGTGGGGCAATGAGAAGGGGCAGGGGGGGAGGCAGTGAGAAGGGGCAGAGTGGGGGGGGCATTGAGAAGGGGCAGAGTGGGGGGGCAGTGAGAAGGGGCAGAGTGGGGGGGCAGAGAGATGGGGGGGTGCCAGAGGAGTAGTCCGCACAGGGCGCCAGAACACTTAAGGCCAGCTCTGATTTCCCCCATCCTCTCGAGAAACAAGGTGGCATGTTACGGGAGTTACTGGGTCTTGGACTTACCTCTGTATTCCCCGTATTTCAAGAAGAAGGCAGGGTTGTGTGGGGTCACGTCGCATTATGTGCCCCCGGAGTATTAGTGTGTTGGTGTGTGTGATGGGTATCGTAATGTAAATGTATGTGGCTGTTTGTGTGTATATCTGGGTATGTCAGTATATGTGTCTGGGTATGTTAGTTTGAGTGTGTGTCTGGTTCTGATAGTATCTGGGCATGTTTGTGTGAATGTCTGGGTGTACACGTTAGTGTGTGTTAGTATTGATTGTCTAGGTATGTTTGTGTTAGTGTGAGCGAATGGATGTGTATGCGTGTTAGAAGTTGCTGAGGAAGCAGCAGGGCCCCTGCAAGTAAGAGATCTGCAGGTCAGGTAAGGGGTGGGGGAGGGTGTATGAGCAAGTATGTGTGATTTAGGGAATGAATGAGTATCTGTAAATGAATGAGTATATTAGAGTGTGTGGGGGGGCATGGCATAGGGAGCCCGTAATCACACCACTATCATGCATGTGCTGGCTGCCTGGGCATGATAGGAGTGTGATTTCTGTTAACAATCATATATATATATATATATTAATATTGTTATTGATTTTTTTTGGTGTGTTAACCATTTTATTAAAAGTAAGTAACACACCAAAGTTGGACGTATCTAAGTTTTTAACTCAGAGCAGCCCATATAGTAAGTGCCATACTTGAGGGAATGATTAAGGAGTGAATTCTTAAAAATCTGCATCCCTAGCCTTACAGATCTCCACTATATGGTGAGAAAAGGCACCATCATCAGCCTACTGTCCTTCAGACTGTGTGGAACTAAACATCTAATAGTTTTTCAACTGTCTGGTGAGTTTTGCAACTTTAAGCATAAGTAAATTCATTAATTGAACCTACCTATAGCAGCTTATTTTTATCAATCAGTGAATTTGTTTAGGAGAGATGAAGAGGCCGCATAATGGAAAATGAGATCAGTTTTTGGCAGTGCCAGCATTATCTAATCCGTTTCTTGCGCTTCAGTTATTTACTGGAATAAAAGTTATGCCACTCGTTAAAATAACCATGAGGACCCTGAGAACAAGTTTTTCATTCACACCTAAGTGTTCCATACAGCAAATATAAATAATGACTTCTCACCAGAAAATCTAACAAATCTTTTCTAATTTTTACATTTGCTTATAAATTCAGTAAGTAATAATATATGTGCATGAATTAAAAGTGAATAATTGCTTTGTAAACAACTGTTCGCTTTGGGATAAAAGATGGAACTGGCTTAATAAAGTGAAAGAAAAGTTCAATAAATTCACCCATCTTTAACTTCTCTGTCTACCCAGTTATACTTTGGGTTCCTTGAGTATCATTTCAAACTCACTAAGTCCCTCTAGGTACATGAAGAGCTAGTTGGGAACTCTCCAGGTTTGACCTGGAGCCTCATGTTGGAGCTCTGCTTCCCTGGGTCTCCGGCTCAGTTTCTTCCATGAGTAGGAGATGACAACTTAGGAGCATCCACTCCATCACCACACATCCCACATACTCCCTCATCATTTCCTTCTCGTTTCCCACAATAGTATGTCTTCAAGAAGGCTCTCCTCGAGAAGAGTGAATGTTCTGGGTAGCTTTCACCCTGGGAGGTTCTAAAGAATGGCCATCTCATGATATCCATGAAGAACGGGAAAAACCCAGATTTTAACAGGATTAAGGTATTTTTGCTGCCACAATAGAGTTGCAAACTATAATGAGGGAGTGCATGTTTTTTTTATTTTATTTCTTTTTTTTATCATTTTTTTTTCATATTCTAAGAAGAAATACCATAAATAAAATTTTAGATTAGAAAGCATGTTAAAATCAAGCTGATATTTAGAAACTAGAAACTATTAACTACTTATTTCTGAAACGTATCTTTATTTCAAAAAGTATCGACTGTTTTATTATAAATAATTGTTTGTCTACACATTTAATTATTCAGAGGTAAAGTGTAATAAAGTCAGTCAACAAACACAGAACAAAATGCCAAAGATAACTGATGCGACTGGAGTCTCTGGACTAAAATATTGGTTTTTTTTTCTATTGTTTTGCACAGATGGCAATACCAATTAATATTATGCTTTCGGCATTTGTGAAATTCCAGATGACAGAATTTACAGATTATGTAATAAATAGCTAAATTATGGGTCATAAAAATGGTTTATGGGAATATATACATTTTTCAAATTGATATATGTTTTGTTGGCTACATTAAAAATCATTAAACATTTAATAAATTCCTTATCTCATTAGACACCAAAATTGGAATAAACCAAAACCAAACATTTAAAGGTGCTGTTCCACCTATTGGGCTGAACTTAGCAAATTTGTAAGTATATGCAGAAACATGTTTCTGGTAAATGGCCAATCTCTTCCCAGAAATAATTATTTCATCAAGTAAAAAAAATCAAAGTATTTTGCTGGGAAAACTTAATTGTCACATGACAAGAAAAAAGTGCTGATAGGTTGTTGCCATATTAACAAACTTATTATATGTTTATTTTCTATTTTATGTAATTACATTTTACAGGAAATAATAAAAGGCTAGTTTATTTGCAAATCTGGAGGCTGTGGTCATGTGATATTTTGGGTGACTTTCCCTGCTTTCCCTGCTTGATCACCACAATTTTATATTAAAAATATTCTTTAATGGCAATGCTAATGAACTCTGTCCCTCCATAGACTTTCTGGTCCTCCATAGACTTTTATTAGTCAAAGTGTGTCTAGGTGATTTACAATGAACCATTCCATTGTCTAGCTGACATAAAATGTTATGAAAAAACTAGAACTAGAATCGGCTTTAATATACAGGATAAATTAATTATTTTTTTCTAAGTGGAACTGCAACTTTAATGCTAAGGGGGGAAAAAACAGGAGGTAAATTAATTAATTAGACAATTCAATAAAAACTTAAAAATGATTATAAATAATATCATATAAATAATAATAGAAATAATAAAGAAATAAAAAACAAAAATTTGGCTTAACAAACATTTTCTTTTACGTTAAAGTCACCATAAGAAAAATCAAAGAGCCACACTTTTAAAAAAACTTGACTAGATAGCAAAACGATGCTGAACACGGAAATCAAGGAAATTGTTCTAGCATGTGTGCTGTTCTTTATGATGGATCCTGTGCACCTGACATGATTACTTATTTGCTAGCAAATTCTTTGTGTGTTTCCTGCCCTGACCTTGGCCCGGAGTACAACTTTCAACTTTTAACACGAAACTTGCTTCCACGTCTCATAATCATTGTATCCATTTACACAATTCTGCTTCTACTCCTTGAATAAAAAATACAATACAGCATTTTGTGTGCAGCGCAGCAAAAGCGTGACCATCAAGAAAGTTTTAAAATGTGTCTTTTGAGTGGTTTAACTATTTGACTCATATTTCCCGTACAAAGATTTTCATGTAAAGTGTTACGAAAATCTTGATACAATTACAAAAGACATTTTAAAAAACAAAATAATAAAATGAAGGCCCCATCACCCTCACACTTTAGAACAGTCATGGAAAAGTGTGGACTAGTTGTTAAAGCCCCTATTTATATATGGACCCCAAATTGTTTTGGTGATAGTAATAACATATACATTACATTGTACGTTTTTCACCTTAATCAGTCCTTGGTCTCATCTTAGATTAAGGGGTTAACGCACATTTTGCTAACAAAACGGAAACAATGGTAGCCAGAAGTACAAAACCAGATGCCTCTGTCAAAGTGTTTCCCATTTCCTGTAGAATTACTCTTAAAACAGATAGTGGAAAGGTTTATAAATAAGAGTGTTACAGACTTGATTACCTGATATGCCGGTAATAGGTTACCAGATTCCGGAATTACTAAAATTTGGATAATGCAATTTGTAACTTTGGACAATAAAGCTCGTCTAGCTCTCTTGGTGTCTGCAAATGATTTCTAGACTTGTTCTGCGCCGTGTCTTCATGAATTCTCTGTTCCATCACAGTAAATATGCAGTCACAGGGGAATATCAGTCATTTGTAACAGGGAAAATTAGCACATGGTGGGAGCTTTTTCATGGAAATTTGGTTATAGAATTCAGAAAATGAAACAGCTGGTGAAGAAGTATGCTTTAATGTGAATGCGGTTGTAGCAATGTCCTCTTAATTTAAACTAATTACACTCGGATATTGTGAACGTACGAATTAGACACAGTAATCCCTGAATAATGCAAATCAGGGAAAACTTGGAAAGGTGGAACTCAATGGACTCACAACTTTTCTCCACCTCAGAATGTAACTATGTATGTAACTTTGTGGCCACATTAATTGAATGTCCTCTTCTTGTAGGTCCTTCACCTACTTCCATGTTGCCTTTGAAGGGACTTCTCTTGTGTATGTGAACATGACATTGAATCATAGAATCTTTGTCATGATATCCTGTTGTCTTTACTTAACAAAATGAATGGATGTGATGATTTTTAGCTTTCCATAAAAATCAAGTTACGATTTTAACAGTGGACCAGCAGTTTGTTTAATTGTTGACTCCTCAAAAATCGAATGCTGGCCACGGCTACCCATTTAAACTCAATAGAGGCTCAGCAGGTCTGGACCACCGGGGTTTGGACCTCTTACAATGATGTCTTTGAGCCAGCAAAACACTTTCTAAAATTATTTTTCCATGGCCAAAGCTATGGCCTAAAATTTTCGGATTTTTGGTAAAATGCATGAGTAGTGTATGTCAACATGCCGCCTGCTTCCGTAAAATGAATTTCCATCTAAATATTATTAAAGTTTGAGGCTGAAATGTTAAATTGCCTTTACAAATGAAATGCCACCGTGTCTGTTTCTAGTAAGGAACTCCAAGGTTGTGATGGGAATGCTTGAGATGTTTGGTGGTGCGTGACGCCTTCCTTAAAGAAAAACTGTCACCAAAGAAAACTATACAGCGACCAACAGAGCATATAAAGAGGACTATATGCTGTTACATATTTTAACATATGGTTCAGCGGTTTCCAAGATATTTGTAATAACATCACCTGCTTCATACATCCAGAACATAGTATTTACCAGCAAA
Organism: Spea bombifrons; assembly: GCF_027358695.1. Classification (NCBI taxonomy): domain Eukaryota; kingdom Metazoa; phylum Chordata; class Amphibia; order Anura; family Pelobatidae; genus Spea; species Spea bombifrons. The sequence goes on along the minus strand of NC_071091.1, from coordinate 97,731,822 downwards.
AGCCAAGCCTCTCTCTCTCTGCCGACCCAGTTATCGCGTACTATTTTAAATCTTGCTTAAAACCTGCTGTACAAATTAGGTTTACAATTAGCTGGTTTCCCAAAATATATTAAAAATACTTTAAAAATAGCTAAACAATTTAAAAGAATTTCAACAAACTACCTGGGCTGTGTAAACACTGCAGTGATTAATATGACAGTTTATAGGCTACAAATGCTCTTTTAAACACTAAGATTTTAATTTTTTTTTACTTTGAAGGGATATTTACTATATGTACAGATATTTTGTTTTTAAAAAATATGTTTTTTTGTTTGTTTTTTATTTTTAAGTTACTTATTCCTCCTCTTGTATTCTTATGATAAATACCCTTCTTTCTCCATGACCACGTGCTGGTCGGGACCTTGGTTAGCTAACAATTTTGCTTTGTTTCTTGATGACAGCTGCAAAAATCATTCTAAAGGATATCTTAAACATCACGGTCTCTTTTCTTTTGTTTTGTTATTGGCAAACAATTGGCGGCACATAAGACTATATATAAATAGTATCATTCATATTTTCCTTTATACTGTCCCTTCTACTGTAGTCAGCAATGTTGTATTCATTTAACAGAGTCCACTCCCTTATTAAAACTGCAAAATTTTCAAATATTAATATTTTATTCTATTTATAATATTAATGAAAGCCTGAAAATCAAGAAACTTGACTACATTACTACTATTTATTATATCACTAATTACTTGAGGTAATTCATGTACTACTTGGTCAGTAATATGTTTATAGGTCAGGTTCGGCATAAACCTGTATAGAGGATCTAGGGGTTCCTAGAACAAACCTCAATGTAAATGTTCTCACAGGGTTAGATCGGTGGTTCAATCAAGCCATCAAATGCATAACTGGGAACTTTCCAGGGCTAGCCTCCTAAGCTCTCACTCCGCTGCCCTTTATAGGAGGCAGGAAGGAATGTCTGCATGATGTATTTATGAGGGTCTCCTCACTTAACCTTTCAAGCCTAGGAGGTCCACCTCCTCTGTTGCCAATCTTCTCCTGCAGATCTCCATTGTATAAATTGGCTTTATATAAGGGGAGACCTTGGATGTAACTAACTGGCCTATTGATTGCCATGGCTCACTAGTCAAGCAAACCACACAATAGGACAACCAGTCCCTTGTAAACAGCCCCTGGATCTGCTCTCCTAGGACCAGACTCTCTGGGCAAAATCCAGAAGTTTCCCCGTAATGCTCATACGTACATTGTGTGCGAGGCTATAAAAGAAATTCCATCTCATGGTTATACTTGGATCTAGTTCATTCTCTCTCTGCCTAAAACATGTATTTCGATAAACGTCTGGTATAATTCAGAGGTAGCTTTGCAGGAAATTTTCCGACTTATAATTTATTGAGTCATTCTCTGTGCATTTCAATTCCTTTCTCTGAGTATGTAAAAAACATGTTTGAAAGTTGCAATCATAACATGCAATTTGTAATAAAGTAAGAATTTACAGAAGAATTGTCCTTCGCATCTTTCCAATTACACATCTCATCCCACCATAGAAAATGCTGATTTATTTAAGGTAAAACATACAATAAAATACAGGGAATACACTGCCTCACATTCTCTTAAGTAATGCATTTGCCGCTGTGTATCTATAGAATAATAAATAGGGTTTATTTGCTTTTCAAGAAGTTTGTTTCCTAAAAGGTATATGTTGCATCGTTTTATTTTTATTATGGAATTCTACTTAATAGATAAATCAGTCCAGATCGCTTTAGATACATATTCTCCTGGAAAAAAATAAAAGTAACATGTAGATTAGCGTACAGCTGAAAATAGTGGATAAAAGACGAACATCTTAAAAAAAATTAAAATAATAAGTAAAAGATAAAAAGCCTTACTTTTTTGTAAGTGACATGTGAAGGGGGAAGATAACCAAAGATAAAAGCTCAGGAATTATAGCTAAAACAATGATAACTCAGAATAAAGCAAATCACATAAAAACCGCTCCTTGATTAAATTTAAAAGCTAATAAGATGGTAAATTATATTTATTTTTCTCCGAAGAAATATGTCAAGAATGAAAAATGGGCATTTCGTAATGAAAAAATAAATGGTCAATATAGCATAACAAATGTCATTAAGATGTTAACGTTTTAAAAGGTACCAAAGATTTTTTCCCATGGTATGTTCTAATTTACAGTCTTAAATATAAGCGTAGTATTAATTATTAATTTATTTTGCATGGACCATGTGGAATTTACTACATGCTTATTGGAGCATAGGTTAGCTTCTGATTGGTTGGAAAAAATAACTTTTTTTTTTTTTTTTTTGCCCTTTCTGTCTGATTCTACAGATCAGGCCATGATTTTTTTTATAAAAAATTCTAACAAACACTGCAAACATTTAAAAATGATGGAAACCAGGTAAACTCATCAAAATAGAGGTCCGTCGCCTAATGGCAAATTCACTCTGGTTCTCAGAATCATCGTCAAATATGAAATTCTGTCTTTCCAGTCCATTTTTCCTTTATATTTTTTTTTCAATTCTCTGTAGTAGCACCAAAACCCAATAAAATATTTATGGCCGAACTGAAGATTTTATCTGTCTGTTTCACTCTCTTTATTGCAGCCTCTCATTAAGAGTATTTGACTTTTATTGCATACCTAGTATATCAGTTTCAGTGAATTTTTTTTTACAGCGTAGTACTCTGGAATATGTATGTTTAGGAGAATACATATAGATTTTATGGTCTTCAAGGGTAATATTATTATTTATAGTATTTCTGGTTCAGTGTGGAAATATTCATGAGATTTCTGGGACTTGGCTGGATAACCAATACATAACTTGGATCAACTGTATAACATATTACCGGTAATTGGCAGAAAAATTTGCATTTTTAAGGAAACTATGATTCAAATAAAATTCAGTTTATATACAACAGCACAATGACATATGCTCAAACATGTAAGTACAACATATTCAACGCACCAGTTTGTATGTTTTTTTTTGTTTAACAGTAGATTATAACTGCATTGGCCTTCGTTACTTTATCTTAATGTGTTAATTTTCATTCATTGGTATTAATCCTATTCATCTCATATATTAAACATGTGCATAAAAAGTTAACATGTGGCATGTCATTTCCAGTCATTGACCGCATGTATGTCGATAGTCAGCTGCTGGCCTTAAAGTGCCAGGGCCACCTTGTAATGCCAAGTCCAGGGGCGTCCAACCTGCAGCCCTTCAGCTGCTGCAGGACTACATTTCCCATCCTCCTCAGCCAGCCCCTTAGCTGAAAGAGCATTATGGGAGATGTAGTCCTGCAGTAGCTGGAGGGCCGCAGGTTGGACGCCCCTATCCTAGTCCATCCCTGTTGCTGAAGATTTGTGTTGGGTACCGACCAGGGGCGTACCTAGAGTATTTGGCACCCGGCACCCCCCCCAAATGTAAAGACACTGTATGTCAACTGTAAACAACAAGAAATCTGAAAAAATAAATTAATAACTTATAAGTAAAATAAACACGTTTAAATAACATTTACTGAACATATAATAGTGCTTTCTTTAATAACCCTCCAAAAAAACCGGCGTCCACATTGCCCGCATAGAACCTGACCAGCACCCAAATTACACACACATAGGACGTGCCATATTTGCCCCCAAACAGCCCAGCATGAGTTAGCATTGTTCCCAAACAGCCGAGTGTACGCCATCTTTGTCCCATAAACACCCTGCCTGTGCCATTTTTGTCCCATAAACACCCTGCTTATACCATCTTTGCCTTTTTGACAAATCAACTATACACCTATGATTAACAAACACTTTTACAGTCACTCACTAATTCACTTTCATTCACACAATAATTTATTCTTTCACACAAATTATTTACACATATTCATTGATGCATTCTCACAAATTCATTAATTCTCTCACTCATTCACACAATTCATCCACACATTAATCCATTCATTTTCACTCTCTCATTCTGACTCTTTATTTCAATATTCTTGCTACCCTCCTTTCTCCCTATCTACCCATTCTCACCCCCTTCTGCCCTATCTACCCCTTCTCACTCCCTTCTCCTTGTCTACCCCCTATCCCCCCATCTCACTCCCTTCTCCCTATCTACCCCCTCCTAACTATCTACCCTCTCCCCCCTTTGAAGTTCACTTACCTTTCAGGAGTCCTGCGGTGGGCAAGGCCTCTGTCTCCCAGCTCTGCCACTGTATGGAACAGCATGGTAAGTGTGGATTGGTAAATGTGTGAGAGTGATGGGAGTTATGATGTACTTTAGAGCATAATTATATAATGAAAAAGACATTGGAAATGGTACAGCATAACACCCATCACTCTCACACATTTACCAATCCACACTTACCAATCCACACATACCAATCCACACATACACCAATCCACACGTATACCAATCCACACATTCCACACATACCAATCCACACATACCAATCCACAGATTCCACACATACCAATCCACACTTACCAATCCACTGTCACTCTCACTGAATGATTTCCTACCTTTCCTCTTTTCTTCTTACAGCAGTCAGCTCCTTTTCTTTCTCTTCGCTCCTCTTCTTCTGTCTTCTTCAGGGTTCAGAGGGCACGGATGGCGGTGGGCGCGGCTTCAGTGTTGTGCGCCGGGATCTGACAACAAACCCCGGCGCACAGCAGCAGTTGCCGCGCAGATCGCGAGGGAGCGGTATCGGAGGTCTTTAACAGACCTCCGGCTCCCTTGAGTGATTTTAAGCCGGTGGAACCGGCTTAAAATCACTCAAGGGAGCCGGAGGTCTGTTAAAGACCTCCGATACCGCTCCCTTGCGAGCCTTCTCCTCCAGCGGCGGACATTGCTGTCTGTCTCTGGAGGGGTGCCGGGTGCCGGCAAGTTGGCACCCCCCTGATGAGCGGCACCCGGTGCGGACCGCCCCCCCCCGCCCCCCGCTAGGTACGCTACTGGTACCGACTTACAACCTAGAATTGTAAGAACCATGTATAAAATTTTGCCTCATTTATAAGTTTTACCAGGAACACTCGTCATGTGACAAAGAACAGGTGCTGATAGGTTGTTGCTATATAAACCGAAAAAGGCTTCTTGTGTTTTGGTTTTTGTGTTGCTTTAACCCCTTCACAACAATTCAAGTGCCAGGCATAGTAATATAATTCAGAAAAAGTGTTTTGTTTTTTAGTTTTTCAACATATATATATATATATATATTTATTTTTCATAGTAAATTAGATATGATCAAAATAATGGCACCTAAAGAAAGCCCTTCTTGTCCTGAAAAAAATATATATAATTTATGGGGTTCATTAGATGAGAAAGAAGAAAATTACAGTTAGACACAAACGCCGCAGAGATGTTAAAACAGCCACTGTCACAAAAGGGGTTAAACCTTCAAATTGTTTCGGGCATTATTATTATTATCATTAGTATTATTGACAGGTCTGGTAAACAATGTGAAATGCGCTATTTGTTGGCATGGGGACTCTCCAATGCCAGCCTCTTGGTCCATGACCACATGGCCAACGGCTCAAAGGTCCAAATGGATCTTAAGGAAGTGAAAGCTTATGACTTCATATCTTGATAAAGGAATATGCTGGCGCACTAGGATACATATAATTTAAAATGTATGGCACTCAAGGCTAAGATCTAAACACGTATTTAAACGGCAAACCTCCAGCAGACATAGACTTACCTGCAAGTCTGTTGAGAAGATGTAATTGCCATTCTCGGGCTAAAAAAAATATTTTACAGGATTTTGTTTACCCAAAACCTAATGTTAACATTGGTATTTAGAGAGGCAGTCAAGCTTGATTGGGCTCTAAGAAATAATTAAAAGGGCATCGGAACCATGTGAGCTTTAAGCGTATAGCTTCTAGTATATTGCCGGTAGGTAGCTGCGTTCAACACAGAACTTAGCGGGGTCCTATCTAGTAACGCCTTGTAAGGGAGGATTGCATGAGGAGGTTGAGGTGTTGGTCTAGTGTAGAAGTCCATTTGCTCCATTACTGGGAACAGATTATCCTTTTGGGCTATCAGGCTCCCAGTTCCTACTTTGGGCAAGTCCCCACATGAATACATTGTTGACCCTATCCATGCCTACATTATCATCAGAGGAGGCACGGCATGTTGTTGTTGTTTTTTTTTTTTAATACAGCCTTATGATCCCCAAATCACCAGAATTTATCAGTATTACTGAAACCCAACTATCCTATAGGGTACAATGACTAAATAGTTACAGTAACTCTTTTACTTTATGTGTAATGGTCTTAGTTTAGGTTCAGTTATTTTATATCACTTTTATTATCTTTATGGGACAGTTTTATGAACTTCATAAATGTTAAAGTGCTTATAGCTTTTTAAAATAAAATAATAGATGACATTAACGCATTTTGTCCTTTGACAACGTGCGATATTAAAGAGAAATAGAATGATACAAGTACTTTATACAATATATTAAAACACTGCCGGCGATTTAACTTTCATCATTAACTCATATTATCAAATGCGTTACAACTGCGTACTTAAATCTTAATAAAATACATCAGATCAATATGAACTTAGTTATGTCTATGTGTTTCCTATACATTTAAATTTGGATAATATTATATATTATATTATATATATTATATATATATATATATATTATATATATATATATATATATATTATATATATATATATTATATATATATATAATATATATATATGTATTATATATATTATACTAAAAATTTAAATGAAAGCAGAAATAAATGTATTCTTCCAGTGTGTCTTAAATTTGTTTTTTTTTTGTTTTTTACATATTTCTATATTGGAGTATATATACATATATTTATATATATATATATGTATGTATATATATGTACACGCGATATACCCATACTATACCATGTTTTATACAGCAATCCTCTTCAGACGGATAAATTAATATCTCCTTCCTCTAAACAGGAAAAGGAAAAAAAAAATTGCAATCCCCAAAACTGCAACAAGCATAAAACGAGCAGCCATGTCAAAATAAATAAAACCGATTCATTCCCATACCAAATATATGAAGACGTGCGCAAATTTCTACATTGCTATGTCAATGCTTACTTCTGAAATGCATATTTACACTGTAATTTCATTACAGCACCGACTCTGCCAGAATGCACGGCAGTCGAAACTGAAGTTTGCAATTTGGATATGAGTGTCAACTGAAATAGTGTTTGATTTCGCTCATAGCCCTTTTGGGTTTGTTACACCCTGGAGTGTGTGTGTGTATTAGTTCGAGAACACGGTTGTAATGTCATTGTAGACACATTCAGCCATGATGCATTGCAGAGGAAACACCGTACCGGCTTTGTGATTTTCCCTAATATTGTCCTATTACCGCGGCTTATCGGGAGCAATATACATACTTTTTTAACCCCTTAAGGACAATGGGTGGTCCCAAAACCCATTGAAAACAATGCATTTTGAGCCCGTACATGTACGGGCTTTGTCACTAAGGGGTTAAATCAAAAACAGCGTTAAATAAAATATTCGTCCAAGTCACTCTTTGATTTTGAATTTTTTTTTTTTGTAGCGTTAAAACCAACTCTAGAATTTAGTATTCAAAGAGAGCCTCCAGCGTTGTGTAAAACATTTATGCAGCTGATCCTGGTTCTATCCGAATGTATTTCAGCCCAGTTTTCTCTATAACTCTATTTACAGAGACGATTTACAGAGAAAATGAGCCCTATAAAATTAGGGCTAATCAAAGACAGGTGTATGCCGTTAAACAGGACGGCTGATATTCGCAATAAAAAGAAACTTTATGAAAGACAATTTGAATTTATATCATTTTTTTTTTTTTTTAGATGGCTTTTGCATAATGGGGCTACGAAGTAACAGCGTGTGATTCCGAAAATACATTGTCTAAACGTATTGGTTAAAAAAGGAAAATGATATTATCTAATATTCGATTAATAATAAAAAAAAAGATCATCAACGTATATGTTGCTTACAGACATTCCTATCGTGTTATATCAAAGACTCGGAAAACGTTAAAAAAAAAAAGTTGGAAATGTTATCAAGCATTAGCAGGCATTTAAAGAGCGTTTCTTGAATATTTTTTTTGCATGAGAAAGTATTTCGTGCGATGTAAATGAATGGTAATTTTTGACTTTAAAAGAGAACGCTGCCAGTAGATTTCAGTGTCCTGGACACGATTCTGCAAACATGGAGAGGCATTCAATTTACTCCGCTGCCTTCTTTCCCTTAGATGGCCGTGATTGCAGGAAAATTAATCCATTTAAAAATCTGCAGCTTAAACTTAAGAATTTTCCGTTTCCCCCTTTCCTTTCCTTTCTCTCTCGGTCTCTCTCTCTCTTTTTTTTTTATACTATCAATAAGTTCCAATTGAAGAGTGGATTCTTTTGCAATTCAGGCATGTGCTGGCGATAACGGGCGAGTTGGCATGAAGAGAGGCAGAGATGGATTAATTATGCAGAGAACATGGAAATTCAGCTTATCATCGACTAGCAAAGGAGCCCGGCTCACATAATCAGCAAACGAAGGGAGGAAAAAAAACTAACAATGCAATGGCACCTTCCAGCCGATCATCACATTTTTTTTTTACCCCCTTGTAATTAAAAAATAACATACAATTATAGCCCTATCTGCTTTGCAAGCAAGGAGTGGATGTCCACAAAATAATTGCAGTGGGATAATAGAGCAGAAAAGGGACTGTCTGTTTTTTTGCTCTTCATTTCTACACATACTGATCTCTCCCACCAACCCCATTGTTTTTTTTTTCTCTTTTTTTGGGGCTTAGATACGTAATTATGAGAGATATAGGTGACATTCTATCTCAAGGTCCATCGGTATATATCTTGATGGACAGAACTTAAATAAATGATAAGAAAAATCTGAATTCTGGCCTTTCCTCCCTCTCATCACCTGTAGTTTCAGAAATTCACCAGTTTGCAAATTATACAATAATTAATTAGACTATTTAATACTAAATAAAAAGTGCTAAGAATTGTTTTCTCATTTTTATATTTTTTTTTACTACTCTTTTTTTTCACATTGTCTGCAATTAGGATAAATAAAAGTTCTGATTATTGAGCTGTAAGCAATACAATTGCTTTTAAAAAAAAAAAAATAACGTTGAATGCGCACGGATGTGTTTATCACGGAATATAATAAAATCCATTCAGCCTGGGTGGCAGCAAAGGACAATGATAAAATGAATGCTTTCGAAACACCAAATGATCAAACGTTGCTTTTGACCTAATTTGCAGATGTATTTTTAGATTTCGGTTAACAAGTGGAAAAAATATAGCATGTACAAATCACTTTCCGCTCCAATTACTTAGACAAAAGTTGTGTGCCCTTATCATTTTCCCCAAATTGGTAATTGCTACAGTATGCTTTGAGAATTCATATGTGTAATGTGCTAAAATATATGAAAATGAAGCTCCGCTTCTTTAACCCTTTAAGTTACAGAGAGAAAAGCAATGCAAAGGAATCAAACAAAAAAAAACATGGGTTTGCGAGATGAGTTAGCGAGATGAGTTAGCGCTGTTCACATTTGGACAAGGTTTTAATATTCGTTTTCTTGCAGACTCTTTTCAATAAGGAAAGTTTGCTAGAGAGTTGAACTTTTCTGGCTGGTGGCATCGCTAGGTCATCATGGTGAGCTTCTCCTGTTGAAAGGCCTGCGATGGACCCATATAATGCATACATCAGTTTGGGGGTTTGAAGAAACCCTCCACATTACCTAAACATAATGCAAAGCCAACTCCACCATACCTGCAGGAGAAGCTCACTTGGGCTCTCTATTCAAGAAGGACTAATTTGGCTGTTCATAATTCATTGCTAATGTGGTAAAGTTTACATTTCTCATCTAATTATCACATTATTCCGTAAACACCTGTCTCGTGTATGCAGTAGGACAATTTAAAAACAAATTGAGCTTTAATTGGTGGAACTCAGCAGAGTACAAAGGAATGTTTATTCTTATCAAATGGAATTCAAGTTTTAGGACGTCTAAGATGAATAACATCAAAACCCCTGCCAAACGTTACATCAGATCGCCCTGCCACCTGGCACCCTAAGGGCTTTTAAAGTTGGCAGTCCGTGCCCGCAAATAAAGCCCTTCTGTTGTGATGATGGGAGGAAGTTAGCAGACTTCTGTATAAGTATATATAGGGTTTGAAGAAAAGCACGTAGGCATACCAGGGAACTTAAAAGAAGCAAAAACCACAAAATACAGCGCTTATTTAATTGTGAGAGATATATTTGGTGAGAAAAAAGAGAAACAAAATTCCACACCAATTAATAATAATTATATGTGAATAATATGAAATAAATAATATCAATTAAAATTATAATTACCAGCCATATGTGGAGGAGGGGATATTGGGCTTTTGTATTTTATTTTATACCAGGGAACGTCCCAGTGTAGGCTACTTGGATCTCTCCAGTAGGAGTGGCTTTATGAAGGGGTGGGCCTAACCATACTTAGAGGCGGGGCTAACCCCAGGAAGCCTTTAGTGCAGTGGTTCTTAACCCTCCTAATGCCGCGACCCTTTAATACATTTCCTCATGTTGTGGTGACCCCCCCAACCATAAAATTATGTAATTATATATTGTGAAATTGTTTTCCGATGGTCTTAGGTGACCCCTGTGAAAGGGTCGTTCGACCCCCAAACGGGGGCGTGACCCACAGGTAGAGAACTGCTGCTTTAGTGGATGCCGGAATCGTTGTGGCCAAACACCACTTCCGTGTCTGGAGAAAGAAGAAAGAGCCCCGGAGACTCAGAGAAGCAGAGAGTTCCTAGGTATACTGAAAAGGAAAAGCAGAGAGTACCCAGGTATGCTGAAAAAGACGTCACTGTAGTTTATTGAGGCAATGCACCGTCATTTCTGTGATATTTTCTTTACATAGCAACTACATCTTTCCTGCTAGTTATATGAGATTGCCTATATCCATATTATTTCAGTTTTAATTAGCAAATTGGTTGGGTAGCCTTTTGGCACAAAAAAGGTTAAGATCCACCTAAATGCATATTTCCATCTACAGATCATCTCCTACAAGACACTTAAGTATTTTTTTTCTCCCACAGTAAAGTGTGCTAACACCAGACCTTTTGTAAGACAAATTAAAGGTCATCAAATGCCAGTATGTAAATCTCTGAGTGGAATCACAGAATACTGACTACATCTGACGTCACTGTCACTTGGAATCTTTAACACTGAAGTCTAAGCAAGCAAAGACTTGTAATCTGAACAGACAACAATGTCAGGTGTAGTCAACGTCTTATGAAGATGTGAAGCGAAGATGGTGAATGGTGGGCTTATATGAAGCTTTGATGTAAACTGGCAGTGATATCAGACCTACATTTTATGGGTAGCTTTATATTTATATCTTGTTATTAAAAGGATAGCTGTTACATTGATCACATGTATCAACGTTTAGTAGCAGAAACAATGCCACCTTAGAGATCTCTGGTAAAACATCATCTAGAGTATTGTGCACATCTCTGAAGACCCAATCTCCAGAAGCATATAGATATTGTGGAGAGAGTTCAGAGGAGGGCTACTAAAATGATGAATGGTTTGCAGGATAAAAATTGTCAGGAAAGACTAAGGGATCTCAATCTGTATAGCTTGGAGGAATGAACACAGAGGAGATGTGAAAGAAACAGTACATACTGAAAGGGATTTAACAACTTACAGGAGGGAAGGAGGATAAAAAATAACGTTTTGGCCCAAGCTACCGTGAGACTTAAACCTTAATCGATCCTTGAGCTTGGCTCAGATTCAGAATACCCCATTGTATGCTGTACCACTTCTGCTGGAAGTCTGTTCCACTTAGCCGCCACCCTCTCCATGAAGTAAAACACCTTAGCCTCCGATCTTCTAGTTATAGATTTTAACCTTTGGTTCTAACATCTCTCCTTTTTTTGAACCGAGCTTCCCGCTTATACTATGAATCACCAATAATAAAGTTGAATTCACAGAAATTCATCCTAAATTCAGTTTCTTAAGCTTAATCAGGGTCACAGCTAAACAAGTATCAGTTATCATGACAAGCTGCAACATTCCCCTAATACATTAGTTTTCTTTAAGTTAGTCAATCCATTTCTATATTCATATGGCTCTTCAATGCAATACCCTGCATTAAAGAGTATCATGTTTGTTCTATTTGTTAATATGTTGTTTAGCTCTATTGCTGTATAGTTATTCATGTAATATAGTACTTATTTGACCATGGATCTCTATGAAATGCTCAAGTGCTATTGACTCAATATTCCTCGTGGCACCACTACTACATTGTTTGGTTAGTTATGTAAGACAATTTTTAACCCCTTAATGACAAAGCCCGTACATGTACGGGCTCAAAATGCATTGTTTTCAATGGGTTTTGGGACTGCCCAGACTACTCATTTGTGTTGCAACTCTAACTTTACTAATATCTGCCGCGTGGCTCTGCAGAAATAACCCTTGGTTTGTCTTGTAGAAATATTAATATAATAGTGGCTATAGCTCTGTTAAGAAGGCTTGGTATGTCTTGCAGCTCAAAGTTATATTACTCAATTTGTCTTGCAGCTCTATTGAATACTAGTTGTTGTGCTGTAGCTCTAATTATATAATTCTTTATTTACCTTGTAGTGCTCTTTACATACTGCTTGGCCACTTAATTTGTTATTTTGCTTGGTCTCTTGTGAAGTGCCATACATTGATCTGTTATTAAGCGCTACACACATAATGTTGGGTTTGTCGCTCATAGGATTTCCATTGTTATAACACAAAATACATATATTTTAATTATAATAACATATTGTCACCAACCTGGACCAGCGGCCACTGATCCAGGTTGGTGACACATATCTATAGATTACATTTATTGCTTATGTCGAATTTTTAACTGTCTAATATTTTTTTTAACTGTTCTTTGTTATATAACTTGAAACAATAAACCGTTATCATATCTTATGTCCAAAGAACCTCTTCATATCGTTCATGGGAGCAGGTAAATAATGGAATTCTCTGTAACCAAAACTATAAACGGGTTTGTAATCTACCCATGATTAAAAAAATCTTCATGAAGTAGAATTCTCATTATTGTTGCCATTTTAACTTTATCAACTAGAAAGTGTCTATGTGATTGATACGAGAGGCAGAGAAACCCCGTATTATGATAATTACATGAATAAGCAGTCTTCACATGTCTTTGTACAGTACCTGATTATTTGAAAACAATTATCTCCAGATGTCAATAAAGACACACAATGCTTTAAGCTTCCAAAGGAAATTCGGCAGGGTCAAAAAGTTGGCATGGTGGAAGAAAAACATAATTATTGTTATGTTTTATAAGTATCTATCACAGGCCAACAGATGCTTGACTTAGGTCTACAAATGTTAAAGAAACTTCACACGTAAACAAAATGAAGACATCAAAGAAAAAGTTGATAATTCAGCGTGAATTACGGACAATATCAATTAGACATGTGCAAATGGGCCAAAATCGGTTCGGACATATTTTTTGGTTAGTTTTTGGCCAATTTGTTTTCGGGTTACAAATTTCATTCCTCGCTCATTTGGTTTTGACTAAAATTGTGGGGCATTTTTAATTTGGAAATTAAATCTGTTGCCCAGTGCCCACAATCAGACTCACTCTCTTACACTCTTTTACAGTCTTACGGTCTTAAAATGTTTCCCTACTTTCTCTGCCGACTACTCCTGCTTCTGCCGACTACTTCCACATCTTATTCTTCTTCATCTTCCATCTCCTATTTTTTATCTTCTCAATTCTATTTTCGTTAGCATCTCCACATACATAACCCCTCCTCTCCACAATCCTCCCATGGGGGAAGAGGACGTCAATGAAAGCACCATCATTTTGCCCTCACTCAAACTCAGGATAAAATGGTTGTGCATCCTCTGACGTCATCTCCGCTATCCTCCAAACGCATAATTTAAAAAAAAAAATTGGTACATTTGCAATTTGTACGAAACTGAATGGACAAGTCTAATATCAATGTTGTGGGCCTTATCCATCAATTCTATTCTGAAGGAATTCTGGGGTAAGGCATTACCTTAATTATCTTTTATTTACTTTTATTTTACAATTTAAGCAGCACTTCTTACAATACATATTTAAAGGGGATAAAAAAAACTAGAATGGGCATACTAAGATGAACTGATATATAATAGGTAAAGGGGGCTCTGCTCACAAGCTTACCGAATGTAATAGTCCAGTGATTTATTCCGTTTGGGTACTGCCCTAGCCCTGACACCCCAGCTGTCCCCAGGAACCTACTGCCATGGCCACTGTCCTCTCTACTGACCAACAGAATATCAAATCATAGCCTGCTTTTCCTCCTCCGGAAGATGTGCAGCACCAGGTACAGCACACTATGTAGTTCCCCCCTTGTAAAAAGTGGATTTCATAGCTTTATTGTAAATACTCTTTTTCTTTACTAAATTCATTTTTTTCCTTAATTCCTAAAAATAACCTAGATTCTCTGTAGGCACTGTTTGGCAAACAGGCGACCACCACTGAGTATGGGGATATTTGTATAAGCTTATCACATACCTGTTAATACTTTTCTTGGGTAAACAAACCCAACTTGTCCATCTTCATCCTTTACATTCTTTTTTTTTTTTTTTTTTTTTTTTTTTTTTTTTATTAGATTTTTTATTATTGACAAAATCCACATCACAAAAACATTTCGACTTAACCTCACAAACAAAAAAATAAATAAAATATATATAGACAAAGACAAAAAATTAAATACATAAATAAATAAATAGGTATATTTTCAATATCTAAGTATATATATTGGGAGTCGCCATACAAAGAATATATCTCATGTGTCCAAGGGCTGAAAATTACTCTCATTAGGAAACAAAAGAAACCATTTATTCAAAGCTTGGCAAGCTATTTTTTCCTGTTTACCTTCTATCAAACCTTTTTCCATTTGCAGTTGGAACCTTATTTGTAATTTTAATTTTTCCCAGTTTGGAACCTCTTGGCTTTTCCAATTACGTGCCAAAAGGATTTTGGCTGCCATTAAGATATGGAAAGCTAGAAACTTTTGTATAGAATTTTCAGTTTTCCATGATAAATGGAAAAGAAAACTCTCGATTGACTGCTGAATACCCGTAATCTCCAACATCTCTAAAACTGATACAACCATAAGCCAGTACTTGTCAAGTTTACAACAGCTCCACCATATATGTATATACGATCCCCGTTCATGATTACATCTCCAGCATAGATTAGAAACCCGTGGAAACATCTTTTTCAACCTTTCCGGCACCAAATGCCATCTATTCATTATTTTATATTGTAATTCAATCAGGCTTAAACAGTGTATATTTTTTTTTAACTGAGAAAACATTTTACACCAATCCTCCCAATTAATTTCTTGACATATCTCATTTTGCCAGTTTATATATGCTCTTGGTTTGTTGACTGGGGCCTCTTCATCACATATCCCACTTTTTATCACTGATCTAATATTTATATCCTTTTCCATCAAAGTTATTAACTTAGATTTAATATCATTGTGTAGTCTATTTTGAGACTCTATATAACTCTTAATACGTAGATAAGTAAACCCATCTTTTAAAGTTAGTTTAAATTCTTCTGCCAACTTCGCAAAGGGTCTAACCTTATCATTTTGAACCAACTGGTAATATTTCTTTAAACCCTTTGCGCGCCAGCTGTTTATATCTAAGTCTCTAATATTTATCTGCAAAAATTTTAAGGAGGCAGTTGGAATCATAACGCATCCCAGCTTTTTTAATTTTCTAAACCCTCCCCAGAATTTTAACAAGTTCAATAAGATTAAATTATTTTCAACATTGTTAATATATAGATTAGTTGACATTAAAAAACTTAAGTCATCTGTATTCAATACTAGAGATTCTATTTTATACCAGGCCTCATCTTGATTCAAATCTATTAACCACTTTAAACAGTGGTTAATCATAGCTGCATCATGATATTTTTTAATATCCGGAAAAGCTATTCCACCCTGATTTAAGTCTTTCTTCAGTGTCTTCATAGAAATTCTTGGGGTTTTACCCCCCCATATAAATTTAGTAAAGACCTTTTGTATCTCCATTAACCATGATTTAGAAAGAGAGAGAGGCACTAATCTAAACAAGTAGATCCATTTTGGGAGGATATAAGATTTAATACTGTTTAGCCTACCCCACCAGGAAATCTCTAAATTAGACCAAGACCTCAAAGTTTCTGAGGTATGAGCTAGTAAAGATTTAAAGTTAGATTCTATCAATTTATTAGGGTTAACTGTTATTTTTATCCCTAAATACTTTATTTCCTTGGATACCCACTCAAACGAATATGCATTTCTTAAAGTCTGGGTTGTAGAATCTGGAATATTTCCCAGTATTGCACTTGATTTTGATACATTTAATTTATAATTTGATATATTACCATACGATTCAATTTCTTTTAATAAATATTCTACTGAGATAGCTGGATCCTGTATCGTAACAACAATATCATCGGCATATAACATTATTTTACCTTCCTTACCCTCATTTAAACATCCCCTAATAAAGGGATGATTTCTTATATTCTGAGCGAGAGGTTCTAGGGAGAGAATATATAAAAGAGGAGATAGCGGACACCCTTGCCTAGTTCCGTTCGTAATTGAAAACCATTGAGATGATATTCCCTGGCCAATAATCCTAGCTGTGGGGGAAACATATAATGCCATTATCTTATTTAATATATCACCAGCAAATCCAAATTTCTCTAACGTTGCCTTCATAAATTTCCAGTTTACCCTATCAAATGCTTTCTCAGCATCTAAAAACAAGGTCATCATAGGTTCCCCTCTCTTCTTATTAGCATCCTGAATATGAATCAGCCGTCTAATATTGCTGCTGGAACATCTTCCAGCCACAAAACCCACCTGATCTTTATTCACTAAAGAAGGAATTATACTTTTTAATCTTGCCGCTAACAATGAAGCATAAATCTTAGTGTCTGTATTGGTCAAAGAAATTGGTCTGTAATTTGAAATCTTTTCTGGGTTCTTATCCAGTTTTAAAATAGGGACTATGTTCGCTTGCATCATCTCCAGAGGAAAATGAGATTGGTTTCCTAACGTGTTAAAAATATTACACAGCCTCTGAACCAGTTTCTCCTTTAATATTTTAAAAAACAAATTGGTAAATCCATCTGGGCCAGGGGCGACATTCTTCCTCAATTTATCGATTATTAATCTTACTTCATCTGGATTAAATGGGGAATTTAATTCCTCCAGCTGTTCTTTAGTAAGCATAGGCAAATTAGGTTTCTTTAAATAACTATATATAGAAGGACCTTCTGCCTGATCTGGAATATTATATAAATCTTGGTAAAATCTACCAAAAGCCTCACCTATATCCTGCGGTTTGTAGAAGGACTTATCTTTTTCTGTTATTTTATAAATTCTTTGAGATGCTGTTTTCTTCTTTAGTTTTGCCGTAAGAAGTCTGTCAGTCTTATTATTCTTATAGTACCACAACTGATTTAGCCTTTTAAGATTCTCTTTTATTTTTAACATATGCTGGGCATTAATTAAGTTTGAAATATTTGTAAGTTTCTCTGTAATTTCTCTAGTTGGCGATTGTTTATTTTCCCTTACAAGTCGATTATAATCTAAATAAAGATCTGCTAAAGAAGAGGAAAATAATTTTTTCTCCCTAGCATTCAACATTATTAAATGCCCGCGTATAACACACTTGTACGAACACCATATATTTAATAACGAAATTTCTGGTGTGTCATTCTCCTTAAAAAACAAATCTGTCATATTTGCTAAGTATTCCTGGTTAGCCTCATTATATAAAATATTATTATTCAGTCTCCATTCCCTACTAGGGATTTTAAAGTTCCTTCCATAAGTTGACATTACTACAGCATTATGGTCCGACCACGTTATATCCAAAATAAAAATTTTATCTATATCTTTTATAAGATTCTGGTCTCCCAGGAACATATCAATTCTTGAGTAAGACAGATGTACTTTAGAAAGGTGAGTATAATCTCGTTCTCCAGGTCTAAATGCCCTCCATATATCATAAAGTTCGTATTCTTTTAATACTTGTTGGAGTTTCTTTGCCTGCTTTTTTAAATCCACAGAACATTTAGCTCCCATAGGAAGCTGTTTATCCAAATCAGGGTCCACTACCATATTAAAATCTCCTGCTAATATCATTTGTCCCTTTCTAATTTCTTCAATTTTAGTTACTAATTTCTTTAAGAGTAAGACTGGAGCTTTATTAGGAGCATAAATATTAACTATAGTATATAATTTGTTGTTAAGTCGACAAATCAAAATCACAAATCGTGCTTCTATATCACTCTCTTGGTAGATATTCTCGAATTTAACTACCTCTGAAATCAAAATAGCCACCCCCCTTTTCTTATTATTATCTAAAGAAGCATTGGCTACTATAGAATAACCATCTATTTTCATTTTCTTAATATTAGTTCTAAGCCAATGAGTTTCTTGTATCAAAACCACATCAATATGCTCTCTCCTTAAGGTTTTAGATAATATCTTTCTTTTATAGTTTGTATTTAGCCCTTGGACATTAATAGTCATCCATTTAACCATAAGTTAACGCAATAACTTAAAACTATTGTATGGCGAAACTCCCTATCAATAACATAAATACAAAAACAACACATTGATTGGACGACATGCAACATAAATACACGAGGAGAAGAACCTCTCCTACTCCTCAATGTTCGCGCCTTCTCCCTCATTTTGGCGCGAAAATATAGACTCTATCCGAGTCTAAAATGAGGGGGGTTGGGCTCGACGGGACGGGCCCATTCGTCAATAAAACATAAACGGTTTTCAAGATATACTTCAGCCATACTTCAACAATCTGAAATATAAATCCTATCGTCATAATCACTTCAACCAAAATTTGACCTTCTGCGTTATAAATCGTATCATCCAAAATCTCTATCGATGATTGTGGGGAAAAAAAAAAAAAAAAAAAAAAAATAAAAAATATATATATATGTATATATATAATGTGTCACCCTTGGCAAGGTATATGTGTGCATATAAATCTATTACTAAAAGGAGTGTCATTACTAATTAATAATGAGCATAAGTGAGGTGCAGTATCAATTCAATTCTTCAAAAAAATAAATAAATAAATAAATAAATAATTATACAAATCCCTGCATTAGGGATATCTTGAATATGTGAATTGTGTTTATGCATAATACCCTAATAACTAAATGCGTCGTATTTAGCAAAATCTCAAAGTATGAATATATCATGCAAAAAAGGTCAGTGAATATGTGAAAAAAAAAAAAAAAAAAAAAAAAAAAAAATTCTTTATACATATCCCTTCCTTAGGGCTGTAAATATGTGAATTGTGTTTATGTGTTGCATAATAACCTAATATCCAAATATGTCGTATTTAACAAAATTCCAAGGAATGAATATATCATCCAAGGATAATCAGTGAATATATATAAAATTTATAGTGTCCTTTACATTCTTTACTTTATTAACCTGTGTCTGGATTTGCATATTCAAGGTGGGGAATTACCATTGATTAAAAAAAGAGCCAACATTATATTATGTTTGATATGCATCATGCAACATGTATCATGTATCATGTATCATGTATCATGTATCATGTTTTTCCCAAAATGCATTTTGTTAATCTGCATTTAATTTCTTAGTTTCTCATTTGCCTATAAACACAATCTGCTAAAAAAAATCAATACAAAGAAGAAACATCATCTTCTGCAAAGTAGGAAAATATTTTCAGAGCAGAGTTGAGAGTTTTCATGAAAAGGTATCACACCATTACATAACGTTTTATTTATAAATCGGCAGCGGATTCTGTATGGATGTTATCATAGGGCAGAATAGAAAGTTACCGGTAAGGTTACATGTGACAAAATGACCGATAACATGAATACATGTTAAGTCATAACCAGTACAGAAGGCAAAGATGGACCTGCTCTTTCTAGCTTGCAGTCTATTAAGAGGTTGATGGAAAAAGGCAAATATCATGTGGATAAGTCAGAGGCCTGGACTAAGGGAGCATATATATATATATACAATAATAGATAATTATAGATTATTGGCATTAAAAATTAATATTCTGTGCTCTCTGAAAAAGTGGGTTTTAAATTACTCTGACAGAACAATGTGGACAGCATGGTGGAATACCAGAGAAGAAGTCGGAAGAAGTGATTATGGTTGAAGCGAAGCAAGTTGTGGACAGAGTAAAGATAGTGGTCTCCATCTCTATGACCGATGTGGATATTTCTGGGACTAAATATGAGTTCCCGTAGAGTTGTTTTTATAATCCAAGGTATTTCAGCTAAAATAATTAAAAATAATAGATAAAATAAAGCCAATAAATAGCCAGACCATTGCTTTTGATCTTCAATGATCCTCTCTTGCCTGTTGGCTTCTAAGGGATAATATTCAGGAATACATTTTGCCCAAAACCATCTTTAATCAAACACAACACAGTTGTATGAAGGACAGATCGTGTCACACTATTCTATGAAGAGAATGAGAACCTATTCTTAAAATGGGCATTATGGAGCTTGAAAGAGTGCAGAGGTGGCTAAAAAGTTACAAGAATCGAAAACCTTCATTAAGAAACGCTAGGGTTGTTGAATTTGTTTACACTAGAAAAAAGGTGTTACAATAACATTATATATATATATGTATATATATATATATATATACCAACCACTTTCTGATTACCTGCTCATTAATGGGACTGTGCAAAAAAACAAATGGTCATTCATTCAGACTTGAAGAAAGGATTTTTCACTTACAGCATTGAAAAGGGCTCTTTACAGTAAGAACAATAAAGATGTGGAATTCACTTCACACAGAGGCTGTCCTGTCAAATTGGATTCCTTTAAAGAAGAGTATAGGGAGATTATATATATATATGTGTGTGTGTTATAAAAGCAGGACTAGTTATAGCTTTTTATCCAGTGAGGAATTAGATTGCTGTTTTGGAGTCAAGAAGGAATTTTTCCTCTTTGTGAGGCATGATTGGAAATCACTTAAATGTGGGAATTTTGCCATTGTCTGGATCATCAGGAAGGCGAATTTGATAGCCTTCTTTTTTCTTTCAACTAGACTTGGGCACCAGGGGGCTCTTCGTGTTCGTCTTCGTGCTCGTCTTCGGGGAAAAAAAAATCTTCGTATTCCGCGAATATTCGCCCGTTCCTGTCTTCTCTTCGGGCGAATATTCGCGGACATTCTTC
This sequence comes from Spea bombifrons, assembly GCF_027358695.1. NCBI lineage: Eukaryota > Metazoa > Chordata > Amphibia > Anura > Pelobatidae > Spea > Spea bombifrons. The sequence continues at coordinate 97,710,546 of NC_071091.1, read as the reverse complement.
GTGCTCGTTTAATCTTCGTTTTCCTCCTGGTTGCCTAGCAGGGGTTAATACGGGGTTAATAACACATCACAGCAGCAGCAGCTGCCGTGAAGGTACGTGTGTGCAGCTCTATTGGTCGTTTCGGCAGGGGGCTGGTCTGGCATCAACGAGTGAATTGCAGAACTGCAGAATGCACTTCATTCGTTGATGGCAGGCGAGCCCCCTGCCGAAACGACCAATAGAGTTGCACACACATACCGAGGTGTACTGTCCATAGATGTTTAATAAAAGAATAGGGAATATTTTACATTTTTAAATTGATTTTGGACCACTTTACATGCCTAACATTTGCTACCTATTTACAATGGCATACTTTGCAACAACCCAACTTACTTATTGGACAGGACTGGAAAATAGCAGGACTGTCCACCAAAATCTTGGGTGTGTTGGCAGGTATGCTGATGGAAAAATGTTGGACAAGAACTAAAAAATAGCTTAGGGTTAATGTACGGTTATGTTTAAGATTAGTAGCAGTGCACTGGTTTGGTTAAAGATGGATTATGTCTAAATAATAATAATTTAATTTTAATGTTTTTAAAAAAAAAAAATAGGGGTTTATTTAAATGTATTTTAAAGTTAGATTTATTATTTAGTACTTGATTATATTTATTAAATGTTTATAGTAGCGTTACCTACCGAGCTATAACTACCTATGTGTATTTGCATTTTGCATACCTAGTTTAGCTAAATTAGATGGGACAGGACTGGAAAAAAGCAGGACTGTCCCTGAAAAAGTTGGGTCTGTTGGCAGGTATGTGGATGGAAAAATGTTATAGGGTGAAGTGTGAGTTATAGTGTTAATGTAATGCTATTAGTGAGTGAAGGCCAGGGCAAATAACAAGGAAAAGGTCCTTGTGTTTTGTGCATTGTAAGTGTGTGTGTATGTGTGTTATGTGTGATGTCACTGTGTGTTATATGTGTTATATGTGTTATTGTGTGTGTTATGTTTGGTTGGTTGTGTATCAGAAGGAAAATAATGAAATGGAAAAGGAAATGGGAAAGGCAAATGAGTGGGCAATTGGCGACCCGCTCACCTGTTTCACCCCAGGGCAAAGCACCCAAACACTGTCAGTCTTAGACGTTTGGCAGCAGACTTCCAGAGCTCAGACACAAGGCCCTAGCGTAAGCTGGCCACTCCGGCGGAGGTAGCAGGCGTTGCCACACCGCAAACAGACGCAGCCAGAGGGGAGAAACTGCCCTTACCACTAGGGACATTTTGGGCATGACTCTAGCCAGGAAGCGAACTGGCAGAGAAGAGATGCTGGCACCACCACCAGCAGCAGCATTGAAAAGGCGAATGAGTGGGCAATTGGCAACCCACTCACCTGTTTCACCCCAGGGCAAAGCACCCAAACACTGTCAGTCTTAGACGTTTGGCAGCAGACTTCCAGAGCTCAGACACTAGGCCCTAGCGTAAGCTGGCCACTCCGGCGGAGGTAGCAGGCGTTGCCACACCGCAGACAGAGGCAGCCAGGGAGGAGAAACTGCCCTTACCATTAGGGACATTTGATTCATGACACTAGCCAGGAAGCGAACTGGCATCGAAGAGACACTGGCACCACCACCAGCAGCAGCAGCAGCAGAATTGGGAAAGGCGAATGAGTGGGCAATTGGCGACCCACTCACCTGTTTCACCCCAGAGCAAAGCATCCAAACACTGTCAGTCCTTGGCGTTTGGGAGCGGACTTCCAGAGCTCAGACACAAGGCCCTAGCGTAAGCTGGCTACATTGGCGGAGGTAGCAGGCATTGCCACACCGCAGCAAGTGCAACCAGGGGGGAGAAACTGCCCTTACCATAAGGGACAATTAAGGCATGACACTAGCCAGGAAGCGAACTGGCAGAGAAGAGATGCTGGCACCACCAGCAGCAGCAGCAGCAGCAGCAGCATTGGAAAAGGCAAATGAGTGGGCAATTGACGACCCGCTCACCTGTTTCACCCCAGGGCAAAGCATCCAAAGACTGTCAGTCCTTGGCGTTTTGGAGCGGACTTCCAGAACTCAGACACAAGGCCCTAGCGTAAGCTGGCTACATTGGCGGAGGTAGCAGGCGTTGCCACACCGCAGCAAGTGCAACCAGGGGGGAGAAACTGCCCTTACCATAAGGGACATTTGAGGCATGACACTAGCCAGGAAGCGAACTGGCAGAGAAGAGACACTGGCACCACCACCAGCAGCAGCAGCAGCAGCATTGGAAAAGGCGAATGAGTGGGCAATTGACGACCCGCTCACCTGTTTCACCCCAGGGCAAAGCATCCAAAAACTGTCAGTCCTTGGCGTTTGGGAGCGGACTTCCAGAACTCAGACACAAGGCCCTAGCGTAAGCTGGCTACATTGGCGGAGGTAGCAGGCGTTGCCACACCGCAGCAAGTGCAACCAGGGGGGAGAAACTACCCTCTCCATTAGGGACATTTAAGGCATGACACTAGCCAGGAAGCGAACTGGCAGAGAAGAGACGCTGGCACCACCACCACCAGCAGCAGCAGCAGCAGCATTGGAAAAGGCAAATGAGTGGGCAATTGACGACCCGCTCACCTGTTTCACCCCAGGGCAAAGCATCCAAAGACTGTCAGTCCTTGGCGTTTGGGAGCAGACTTCCAGAACTCAGACACTAGGCCCTAGCGTAAATTGGCTACACCGGCGGAGGTAGCAGGCATTGCCACACCGCAGCAAGTGCAACCAGGGGGAGAAACTACCCTCTCCATTAGGGACATTTGAGGCATGATTTCAGCCAGGAAGCGAACTGGCAAAAGATGCTGGCACCACCACCAGCAGCACCGTTGGAAAAGGAAAAAGGTGAATGAGTGGGCAATTGACGACCCGCTCACCTGTTTCACCCCAGGGCAAAGCATGAAAGTCTGTCAGTCCATGGCGTTTGGGAGCGGACTTCCAGAACTCAGACACTAGGCCCTAGCGTAAATTGGCTACACCGGCGGAGGTAGCAGACGTTGCCACACCGCAAACACGTGCAACCAGGGGGAGAAACTACCTTAAACATTACAGATAACAAAAATTAACTTTCCAAGCTAAGAGCTGGGTAACCCAACTTGGGCAGATTGAATTTAAGGAAGGCAATCTGCTCCATCAGATGAGGTGCCATGCGTGAGCGCTGTGGACTCAGTATGTTTCCAGTCATAGAAAACACGCGCTCACTTTGAACAGTGGTTGGCGGACATGATAGTAGCTGCTGCGCAACCCATGAGAGTGCAGGCCACACACTCTTCTTTTCATCCCAGTAGCTAAGAGGATCAACATTAGGCGCAGAAGGAACTTCACAGAGGTAAAGTTTGACCATTTCAGCAGCACTACTCTCCTTTCTGCTGCTAGCTCTGTCAGATGGTCCAACTATACTCCCAAGTGCCTCTTCCCAAAACGCAGCTGCTCCACTCAGCTGTGTTGTGATGCTTGTGGCACTGCTGCTGATGCTGCTGCTAGGAGTAGCAGACCACATCATCTCTTCCTCCTCCTGCACCTCTCCCTCCTCGGACAGCATTCCCATTTTACGCTGCCAGTCACGCACCTTGTTGACCAATTGCTCCCGGTAGCTACTGAGAACATTAAATTTCAAAGCTAGCTTTCCCTTAATTCTTGGATCGCAAAGGCACGCTAGCATCATTTCGGGACTCTCTTCCATTCGTTTGCGAAGGTGTACTTTTAGCAGATCCTTCAGCTTCCTGACTATGGCTGCTACGTCAGGATGTAGAGTGCCACCTTGAACAGCCTCACGGTTTCCAAGGAACACATCCATCTTGCTGCCTAGATGGGAGAACACTGGGATTACCTGGGCCAGACTGGCAGTGTTTGAGCTTAAATTTTCTGTGGCATCCCTGAATGGTTTAAGGACTGCCACTAGCTGGGCGATCACTGTCCAATCCTCCCTATTCAATGGAGAGGTAATCCCAATATTGTGCTCTGAGGCAAGATTATGGATTGCCCTCTGCTGCTCCAAAATCCTCTCGAGCATGTCTAACGTGGAGTTCCACCGTGTACTGACATCCTGACGTAGGCAGTGTACGGGAAGACCTGACCTCTCTTGCTCTTCCCTCAAAAGTTGGCTAGCCTTAACACTATGGTGAAAGTGCCCAGCGATCTTTCTGCAGCGGGACAGAACTACTGCTGCCACATTAGTTCCTTCTGACATTGCTGCCTTCACTACAAGATGGATGATGTGGGCTGCACAGCGCACACCAACAATATGACCATCTCGCAGCGCTTTCACCATATTGGCACCTCCGTCAGTTACCACAAAACCAACTTCAACATTGGTGCCCGCCTCTGCTCCCACCCAAAGGCTAAACATTTTCCTCATCGCATGCAGAATGTTTTGGGAAGTGTGCTTTTCATCCATCACTTCTGCATGGAGAAGGAAAGATCGGTAGCCTGCTGCAGCAGCTTCCTTAGACACACCGGGCTGCCACCAGTGTGCTGTCAAAGAAAGAAAGGCATGCTGGCCGCTAGGTGCACTCCACAAATCTGTAGTGAAATGAACAGACTGACCAGCAGCCTTGGAAAGCTCCTCTTTCACTGCTGCAACACAGGACCGATACAATGAGGGGACAATGTTCCTGCTGAAAGTGGAACGTGACGGAACTGTATATTGTGGAGCCACAGCCGCCATCAATTGTTTGAAAGGCTCCCCTTCGATCATAGAGAAGGATGCCCCTCCAACAGCAATGAACTGACCAATCAGTCGCGTTACTTTATTGGCCTGCTGTTTGGGCATTGACCTTTTGGATTGGAATGCCACAAATTGTTCCAGGGTGGGCTGGACATGCAGTGCTCCAACCTGCCTTGGTCTCTGGCTGCCAGCACTAGTTGCTGCTGCTGCTGCTGCTGCTGCTGCTATTGGCTCAGAAGAAGAAGCTGTTGGGGTTTTTCCACGGCCACCAGCTATGCTGCCTGCACTAAGTTTTACCTCTGCATCTTTCCCCAATAGCACAGCGTTGTGTTGAGTGCTGAGGTGATGCTTCATGCTAGCACTGGTAAAATGGCCAGACACTTTCCCTCTGCTTATTAGCTTCCCACAATGTTTGCACTTTCCATAGCGCCCTTCTTCAACATTTTCAAAGTGCTCCCAAATTGGGGCGTGCATAGCCTTGGAGTGTGCCTTGGGTGCTGCTCTTACTGCTCGGGGTGGATGAACAGGGGCAGAACTAGTGGTGGTGGGACTGGTGGTAACAGTACTGGCCATAGTGGGACTGCTAATTGCTTTAGATTTGCTAGGTTTTGCTGCTGCTGCTGGTGGTGGTGATGGTGATGATCGTAGCGGAGAAGGTGGAGGCTCAGGGGAAAATTGTGCACTAGTCATTTGGACACTGCTCCCTGAGGAATCTGATTCCTGACCACTCATCTCCTCTACTTCCTCTGGCTCATAGTCTAGCTCTTCATTAGCCAGATCGAATGGAATTCCTGCTAGGCTGGAGCTAAGACTGATATCGTCGTGAGACTCGTGACTAGTAGTAGTGCGAGCAGGAAGAATAGACTCTGCACTTGGCCTCTCAGTCTCAGGCTCCTCTGCTACCTCGCTAGCTGGATTTCCAGTACTATGTGTAGCCCTCTCTCTAACTGTCTTTACAAAAATTTTGTAAGGACTTGGTGGCTTGCTAGAGGTACTAGGAGGACATGGCGTGGCGGTACCAGTGGGAACAGTAGGCGCAGCACTAGTGGTGGTAGAGGCGGTAGAGGTGGGGGTGGTGGTGGTGGTTTTCCCTACAAAGGAATGAGATCGCTTTGGTTTGGGACCCCTCTGAGTCTTGCTGCTAATTTGGCTCTGCTTGGTACCTTGCATGCTGCTGGTGGATGGGGAAGATGCTGCTTGGGGCAAAAGGCACTTCTTTTTAGTCACTGGGCTGGTACTACTTGTGCTACCCTTTAACTTTGAACGTGCTTCTGGTGCTTTAGGCTTTCCGTAAAAAACCATAGAGCTTGTGGGCCTAGCCGCACTACTACTGCCTGCTTTTGGTGCCTTTCCTTTACTTGATGATCCTTCAAGCAATGCTTCCCCAAATGATAAGCGAGAGCTTGGCCTACTTGGCCGACTAGACTGACGCAAAGGCTGCATCTTAGAACTGGTGGTGGTGCTGGTGGTGGTGGTGGTGGTGGTAGATGGAGCTTGTCCCTCCTTAGTCCCAAAAGGAGGATCCATTTCAAATTTTGTGTTGTGTGTGTAGTGTAGTGTAGTGTAGTGTAGTGTAGTGTTTAAAAAACTATAAAAATAAAAATAAAAAAAGAAAAATAAAAAAAAGGAAAAACGAATTAAAGACAAAAAAATTAGAGGAAGTTCTCTTCAGTGCTACTGCTTAAAAAGTAAAACTATGCACTACTGCACTGTGCTGTGTGCAATCTGCCAAAATCCTAAAGTTATTTAAATTATTAACTCAAGATTAACTATTTAATAACTAGCAGTATTTTATTTTTAATTTGAATTTACACGGGCCTAAGAGCTTAGCCTACTACTATGCTAGCCTAAAGCTATATTTCCTTACTATAAGTCTACCTCTAGGCAGACGCTCTCAAACCCACTAAGCTAAAGTGAGGTTAAATCAGATTCAGTATATGATTTATTAATTAATATTAAGTTATATAATATTAATAGATTAGAACTAATTTACTTATATATTATGTATTATAGATAGAAGAATATAGATTATGAATTAGAATTTAGAATTAGAATTACTTATATTATAGATTATGAATTAGAATATTATTATTTATAATATATTATAGATTAAGATTAAAGAAGATTAGAATTATTTTAGTACTACAGCTAGTAGCTTGAAGCTTTGCTTAGTACAGCTCGTCACAGTCAATTTTTCTTGAAAAGAATTAGAAATAAAATAAAATGTCACAGCAAAACAGTTAGCTTCACTGCTTGCTGCACTCACTAGCCCAACAAGTTCACTTCACTGATGGACTGAGGTGAGCAAAACACTAAGGGTACTTTTAATAAAATTGAAATAAAATGTAAAATAAATGAGAAAATCTTTGCAAAACAGTTAACGTCACTGCTTGCTGATCAAAAAAAAACACAGCACTTATGCGGCTGCACTCACTAGCCCAACAAGTTCACTTCACTGATGGACTGAGGTGAGCAAAACAAATGAAATAAAATGAAAGATTAATTAAGAAAAATTGACTTGGTCTCTTACTGTTGCTAAAACAAAGCACAAACTATAGAGCTGCAGCACCAGTACTAATAAGATTAGCTGAACTATACGCTAGTAGTAATTAATTAATATTATTACTTTTATTTATAGCTAATTTAATTAACTATTAAGACAAGAAAGAATTATAGAATTATTGATATTACTGATTTTAGATTAGACACTAGTAGATGTTCTGAATGTCTACAGTACACTCTACACTAGTATACTATTACTAACTATAACTGACAAATATATATATCAGTTTATAATGAATTCAATTATTAATTATATTATTTAATATTACTGATTTTAAATTAGACACTAGTAGATGAATGTCTACAGTACACGCTACACTAGTATACTATAGAATATATATATATATGACTGACAAATATATATATATATAATAAATGAACTATTAAATTATAGATTCTATTAAATTATTATTTATAAATTCTATTTAATTTATTTAAGCAGGACAGGCAATAGGCACTACTGCCAGCCCAGGGCAAGGGCACCCCAGTGCCACTGAGGCACTGGGTGCACTGTCAACTCAACAGCACTTAAACTACAGTTGATGACAAATTAAATAAAAAAAATTAAATTAATCAAATTATTATTATTATTAATTATATTAAGTAGCACTGAAGTGAGGATAAAGTACACTGTGAGAAATGGCAGGCTAAGGCTTACCAGTCTCACACAGAACAGAACAATCTCTCTGTAACGCTCGGATGCAGCACAGCAGTGTTGCCAAAGCAGTCACAGCGAAAAATGAATGGATCTCTCAGGCAAGCTCTGGTCTTATAAAGGCGCCTTCAGAATTCAAAAAACAGCAGCACAGGCATTGGACGAGACCCTTAGCGTGACGTCACAAGAGTGAGCTGATTGGACAGACGAGATCAGCTCACTCCTGTTTGAAATTTTGGCGGCTGCGCGGCAAAAACGAAGACGATCACGAAGAATCTTCGATTCTTCGTGGTTGTGAGTCTTCGTCTTCTCCTACGTTTTGCCGGCACTGTATTCTCTTCGGCGTGTCTTCGGAACGAACAAAAAAACGGCCTCTTCGTGCTCGTTTTCATGTTCGCCCGAAGACGAATGCGCAAGTCTACTTTCAACCTACATTTCTATGTTATGTTACTATGAAATTTTTTTCAACAGTAGCGACCACTTGTTCCTGTCTCCTGGTGGCACTTCAAAATAGTTCAAGAGGGGCCCTTTCTGAACTGACAGGAGGATAGAGGAACAGAGTGAGGTCACGTTATGTTATATGACCCCGTAGTGAAAAGAAGGCTGCTTGCACATTGTGACGGAGAAGCTGCAGGAGAGGAAGGAGGATATGGACAGAAAGAAGGGATTATGTATGTTTGTGAGCAAGAATGTATATGTATAAGTGTGTGTCATGTATAAGTGTGTAGGCAGGTGTTATGGCTTGGCTACATTTGTTTTTACCTTTTTCTCTACGTTTGAAGCCTTACCTGACAATATTTTCATATTTTATATTCCTGTCTCTGGCTGGTTCTTTTCCCAATTACATGGGTGTCTATGTATCAGTGTGTGTGAGCATGAATGTCTATGTATACATGTGTGAGCATGAATATGTATGTGTAAGTATGTGTGAGCATGGATGCGTATGTACCTTATTTTCTTAACAGGTACTATGTTACCTGCTATAAATAAAACAAAAAACTAAATGCTCTATGACTTTATAAAAATGTTGGCAGCTAAGCACACATCTGGTTAAAAACCTACATGCCCCACTACTTTGAACAGGTACAAAAGGTCCCCTAATAACAATCTCACACAACACAACCACTACATCAAGGGTGTTAAAAGTGGTCTCAAAATTTTAATTTAATTAACTTTTTCATACAAGAGAAAACAATAATATTTACTTAAAATCTGAATAATTATATAAACATGTTACAATACATTCAAATTCATTCCAATATATTCAAATACATGGAAAAATAATTTATGTACATTTTTATGCAAATGTATCTGAATCATTGGATGAGATAACAAATGCAAAATATTATGTTAATACTTAAGTATTTACCGATTCACCTATTTATGAATATCGTCCTTGGCTCTCCGGTTTGTCTACAGCACTACAATCGTTAGCTATTTATAGTACAATCTCAAGTATAAATATACCTATGTATCAATATATCCTTACTATACAGACATGAAAATAAACAAAAGAAACAACTGTTAGTGTTACATAGAGAAATGAAGAGGCCATCCTTTGATTCAGATGTCTGTCTTCAGTATTTTTTGTTTTATATTGTGACATCATAATGTGCCACCAGGGGTGTAACTAGTAACCACGGGGCCCTCCTTGCCTCCCCCTTCCAACATACCACATATGTAAACACACTTACAGAAATTACACACACTCCATTTCACCTCACTTACACAATTACACATCCATGCTCACATACACACAATTACACACCCATGCTCATACACATACACAATTACACATCCAAGGTCATACAAACACACAATTACACTTCCATGCTCACACACACAATTACACTTCCATGCTCACACACACACATACACAATTATGCATCCATGCTCACACACACAAGTACACATGCATGCTTAAACGCACACAAGTACACATGCATGCTCACATACAATTACACATCCATGCTCACACATACACACAGACACATACACACAAGTGTACCGCTCCAGGTTGGAAGGGCTCTTTCTGAACTACCTTGAACCCAGTAGACAGGAAGAAGGGGTGGCACACCTGTAGTTATGCCAATGTTTGCAATGCTACTCTATGAGGAAACAGAACATATTTTGGCCTTACTTAAACAAAACATGAGGAGGGTCCTGCTCAGATGAGCAGTGTAATCTGCAGCCAACACCAGGTAAGAAACCCAATGTGTGTGTAAATATGTTTGTTTGTACAACTGCCCATGTCTGGTAACAGAGGTGTTAATTCTCTGAATCTGCTTATGCCTGGTAATAGAGGGCTAAGTACCGTATTGGCTCGGATATAGGCCGCCCCCGTATATAGGCCGCACCCTAAAAGTTTGGTGCTTTTTTAAAGAAAAAGTTTTTTTCTTTAAAAAAGCACCAAAAAAAACATGCTGCCACTCTGCCCCCCCCGAGATATGCTACCACTGTCCTCCTCCCCCCCCCCCCGAGATATGCTGCCACTGTCCTCCCTCCCCGAGATATGCTGCCACTGTCCTCCCTCCCCGAGATACGCTGCCACTGTCCTCCCTCCCCGAGATATGCTACCACTGTCCTCCCTCCCCGAGATATGCTGCCACTGTCCTCCCTCCCCGAGATATGCTACCACTGTCCCCCCCCAGATATGCTACCACTGTCCTCCCCCCCCCCCGAGATATGCTGCCACTGTCCTCCTCTGCCCCCCCCCCCTCCTCGACTTACCGGAGCAGACTCCCGGGTGTCTTGCGGGGCCGGCGGGGGACATCTACGCAATACGCGTATGCAACTTCCGGTGCCGGTACCGGTACCGGAAGTTGCATACGCGTATTGCGTAGATGTCTCCCGCCGGCCCCGCAAGACACTCGGGAGTCTGCTCCGGTAAGTCGGGGGTGGGCAGAGGTGGAAATTCCCGTGGGAAGTGCTGGCACGGGAGGCTGTCTGAGCGTATCAGACAGTAGGATACAGGTCCCCTGCACCGCTGCGGGGGATCTGTATCCTAACCCCGCTGCCTGCCCGGCGCCCGGGACTGCATGTCCCGGGCGTCGGGCGCTAAACCCCGAATATAGGCCGCACCCCCACTTTAAAGACTTAAAGTGGGGGAAAAAAGTGCGGCCTATATTCGAGCCAATACGGTATATTAAAATAATTATATATTATGATGGTTCACAAGGCTTCCTAATAATTTATATAATATACAATGTATAAAACATGCGGTTGCCACTGTTTCAGGGGCAGAGGTGCCACAGGTGGGGTGTTTAAGGGACAGAAATGACACAGACAAGCTGCTTGGTGGCATTGACAAGCTACTTTAGGGAAAAAATGTCACAGAGAACAGATGACACAGACAAGCTGTAGGGCAAAGGTGGCACTGGAAGGGTATTAAGATGGGGAAATAAAGGGTGGGTATAGAGATTAGAAGTTATGTTAAGGAGCATGACGATGGAAGGGGGTGATTGTGGCGCAATATGGGGTGATAGTGGTAGGGGATGGAAATAATGGTGGGAGGAATATGATGTTGGGGGTACGAACATTCTGGTTGGGGGATTATGATGATGGTTGGGTACTGGAATGAATCAGGATATTGTGGGTATGATGGTGGTCAGGGGCAGCTCTATACCATACACATACATACACACACACATGCCCACTAACACTTTATACATGCATACTGTACACACACTCTTACAACATGCACATTAAATAACACATACATACACACACTTACATATACATACACACACACCACTTTAACGTTAAAAACTTACGCATACACGTATACGTATTACCCATACTTACCCACCACAACCTGTTAGGCACCATCAGAGAATGGAGTGGGGAAGCCTGTGTATTAATACTTTTCTGTGATGTACTGTATATCTTGAACAAACTTATGCACACATATATGAACTTCCTCAGTGTTTAAACTAATCACTGGAGTTAGAAATTTACCCCATTTATTTTCTTAGGATGCCTTAAAGCCTACATACCTTTTGACAACATCTGTAGCGCCATACAATATAAGAAGAAAGGATATATAAAATGCTATTAAACTGCACACGTTAAACTGGCATTTGTAGGATAGCAGTCTAAGGAAATAGACCTTTTTTTAATTTGCAGATAATATTTTAAACAAAGTTTGGGAAGAAAGGAAAGAAATGAAAAGCAGTTGCTGGAGATGAAGGGAAAACCTGAAAGAGGACATGCCTCAAACAGCCTCACCAAACATGCATATTACTAAGTAAATACTTGAATATGTATTTCTTATTTTGTACATAAGTTAAAAAATAACTCACCTTTTGAAAATTGTGCAGCTGCAAAGTTGTACAGAAAAACCCACAATTCTTTCTTTCTCACCAGATTTGGGTGCTTAATGCAGCCCATCATGGAACAGAAAAGTGTCCATTGAAATAGTTGTGACAAGCGTGCAGAAGTTTCAATTGACTCACCGGAAAGCTTGCGCAAACTGCTTCTGGAGATAGATGGAGGTGGGCATTCCGTAGCAGGAGATGTGTTCAGCTGTGACAGCATCTCCTGCAAGGGATAGGAGCTGGAGTTCAGGAATCATGTTAAATCTATAGGTAGGATTCGCAGAATCCCTACATGCATTTGAGTGCAAAAAAAACTTAAATTACAGTGTAACACTCAGCTATTATATGTATTAAAGAGCATAGGAGGACTTGTATATACCTTCAAAAAAGAATATATTGCTTAATTGAAAACAGCACAATTGTTAAAATTAATGGGAAAATCCAATTACAAGCATTGTCCATTCACACTGGGTTTATTTAATCTGGAAGGAGGTGCAAAAGAGGCAGACGCATTACTATGTATAAATATACTTAAGATCAATGTAAGGTATTCTCAAGGGAGGGGGTTCAACGTACTCTGCAGATAACAAGAGGCTTAACTTACAAGCCACATGAATAACTTTAAGAAGACATCTAATGTCATTCCTGGCATATAGATTAGTAATAAGGTCAACATATGATATTGGCCATGTTATAGCAATTACATATACATGGCCATTACATATACCTTATATATAATTAACTAAGATATTTGTGTTATGTGCTGGGTTATGGAGTGTATATATATATATATCAAATGATTGATTCTTTTCACTCACTAGCAGGTGAACTTTACATTTTATAGAACACGACTCGTTCTTCCTCACTACTTTTAGAGGAGAGTAAAAATGAGCGCTAACATTATATTTGACAATATTTGAAAATTATTTTTGTAAAAGATCTGGGCATCCAACAGCCTTAAGAATGATGCTTCTAATGCTGTTACAAAGGAGTTTAGTTCAGCAACTTTAAAGATTGTGATCCTGGAATAAACCACATCGCTAAGGGGAATTGAATGGAGCTGTAACAATTATCAGACTTTGTTCTAACCTACGGATTGCTGAACTTTGTCAGCTCCATAATGCTCATTTACTACCGGTATGTCATTTTTTAAAACCATGTGATGTCCCTGACTCCAGTTACGTATCTTATAAATAAACTGAATTTTTCCCCATTGCGTAGACCGGGAACTTTACACAGCACTCTCTTATTTTTCTAGGTAAAAAATGTGAATCAGAACACAATATAACATAAATCCCTTAATGTGCGTCTGAAGAGACGTCTTTCTGCATGAGAGGCTTTTAGCTTATATTTTAGCACATCAAAACATTCTTTTAAATTTCACTTCATTTGCAGATTTCAGCAGCCTTGTAAAAGCACACCTGTTGTGCTGTCTGTATTTCCTTTTCTGATCATAGGCTTCTGACAAAGAGGGAGGGAAGGAAGATTTTTATCGCGCGCTCTTCACCGGACAATGCATTTTCTTCACCATTTGAATGTATCTCTGGAATGCCTGAGTGATTCATTACAGCAGATTCTGAAGTATGACAATGGACCACTGAAATAACTGATGCTATCTTTTTTTCTGATTTCATTTCCCTGATCCTCTTCATCCCTTGGCCTGTGTACCTCGATTAATTAGAAACCAGAGGATTTTCACTCATCAGCTGATGGGTTTCATGCTATACTCTCGTCACAAATCTTCTGCCTGCACTATCTCTCTTACAGCTGGTGTATGCTTTAAAAAAAAAAAAAGAAAAAACTTGCCTTTTTTTTTGTAAGACGCCGCTTTGTGACTCCAGGTTTAGTCCTTTTAAGATTCAGACGCATTTTTAAAGAGATTAAAAAATTAAAGGAGATTCAAAATCTCTGATTAACTTAATCCCTATCCAAAAAGATACTTGTCCAAAAAAAATTAACTTTTGAAGAGATAATGATGTAAATGTTTCATAGCTCTTAGCTTTTTGGTATTTTTTTTTTTTAAATTCAAAATATAATATGTGAAGTACTATGCACAAGGATGAAGATCAATACTTTTTGTTAATCTTTTCTGCAAAAGAAGAAATACCCAAAGAATTATATGTATTTTCTAAGATAAAACCTAACCAAGGTGTTAAAACGTATATACGCGACTCAGTAACAAACAGAATTAAAGATTATTTTTTTCTGGAGGAAATATTTCATAATTGAGGCAAATAAGTACAAATGGCAAAGAAAGAAAACTTGAGGAAACAAACTATAATGACATTGTTTTTAAGAGATAGCAGAACGTAGATGTAGACAATATATATAATATATAAAATATACACTATTACATACAGCAACAACACGGTAGCACAAGAAGATTTAAAATGTTCTACTATGCAGATTAAAGATGGCCTTTTTTGTTTTTTATATTGTTTAAACGTTTTCACTATTTCTACAGTATTGGTTTTAAAACGGGGGTAGGTTTAGGAAATATGTTCGATTTTCTTTAGTTTGTGAACTCTCACAATCAGGGTATTATATTAAATTCTTTTTATAAAGAGATAGTAAAATCTGAACTTTATTTTCTAGCATTTGAGTCCTCTTATTTAGAAGCAGTTTACTGAAATACGGTCTTAATTACATTTAAAAAAAAGATACATGTTTGTGTCATAATGTGATTTGTCCCCATCTCCATCTATACTGCTCTTGAATATGGAACAAAGAACCCATTGGAAGAAGGGACCTCTGGTTACTTGAAAGGATGGTCCCAGGGCCGGGCTGGCAATGATGAGGCGGCCCTGGCACTTGAAGGCCATAGGCTGCCTGATGATGTATTGTGTAGCCGGGCGTATACTGGCCACACACCAGGTATCACAATATTCTTTGGACTATCTTGTCTGGGATTTATATCAATTTTACTTGAGTCAGTTTTTGTGTAGGGAATTATAAATATTTAAAAGCTGGATATGATTACAAACGTTGATGCTTCTTTTGTAGCCAACCAAATGTAAATTTTCTATTCCAATTTTAAGCATTGGTAAGTATGTGATATCCGGTATTATGTTTGGAGCGGGAAGAGCTTTTTTAGGGTATTTTGCTCTTTGCATGGGCAATTTGATCAATATTGTAGTCTTCAGTGCCACTCTCACGGCCATGTCCCTTGAATACAACAAGCTGTGACTTGAAGTGTGAACTTTTATTGGATCAATTCCAATGTGTTTATACATTTGTTCATGGTTATATACATTTTAGGCTTGAAAAAAAATACCAAAAATATATCTTATGTGATTGAAATTAAGTTCATAGTCTGTCAAAAAACATAAATTAGTAACTCAGGTCCTAAGGTTCTGATGACTCAGTTTTTCAAATTCCATACTAATCCAGATATCCAGGCTGTCTCGTAAACCATCTATTACAAGTTAACTTATGACCAAATATAGAACGAGGAAACAGGAGAGAAAAGAATACTTACAAAAATTAAACACTGACGTGACCCCAGTGAAGTAATAATTCTCAGCTTCAATAATACTAAAAGTGTAAGTAAAGTGCAGTCATACATCTTGCTGACACCTGGAACTCTGGAACACTGCCTAGAAAAAAATTAATAATAACATTATTGAAAGTGATCTAATCAGTAAGCCCTGAATTTTACTTATTTAGATTGGGCAATTTGAGTGCAAGGTAGTTGAACTAAGCTGCCGAGTTCATTTCACATTGACTACAAATTAGACTTTGTCTTAAAGCTGAACATGAAGGAAGGACGTGCTTTGTCATTTACTAAAGTATTTAGGAATAATGCGAATTTGGCAATAACTGGGTCGTATCCTTCTCCTAAAAAGTAAAGTTAAGCGCCTCACCGATAGTAGGTATTTTGACATTTGTGCCAATGTCTGGGAAAGTAAGAAGTATTGGTTAGGAAGCAATTCTACTCACCAGCAAGGGTAAAGCCTATGACTGTGGGGTTTTCCGAGTGCCACGATAGGGTATAGCTGTTTTTAGAAGGAGGTACAAAGATTACAAAAAACTCTGTCTATACTTTATATGGCTTATTATAATTTTACTGCCAGTGAGGTCTGGGAACAGAGAACAGGCAATAATGTATAGCTGCTGTAAGACGGATACATGAAAACAGTTGTAATCCTTATTCAGATCAATGTCATAACTACAGGGGTCACAACTTTGATGACCCCTGCAAACACTCGTTCATATCTCTGTGTGCCACTTCAAGATTTTTCAAAAAGGCCCCTTCGAAAAACATTTTGAACTGGCACGCAGAGGTACGCAGTGGGGTCACGTTACTTTACGTGACCCCGAGGTGAAACTGAGGCTCCAGTGTGCAAGCAGCGGACTGAAATCTGCTAGAGAGATAAGGAGGTACGAGCGGGCAGTGGTATGTATGTTTGCATGTCTATGTATAGGTCTATGTGACCATGGATGTGGATGTATAAGTGTGTGAGCATGGGTGTGGATGTATAAGTCTGTGTGAGCATAGATATGTATGTGTAAGTGGTGTGAGATGGAGTGTGTGCTAGCATGAATGGTGTGAGAGGGAGTCGCACCAGGACAATGGGTAGGTTTGATGTGTTACATGGCTACATTCACTATATATGACTATACATATTACATTGATGACCATTAGCACATGGAGTCACTTTAGGGAAGACTCTGACAGTCTCTTCCTAATCTGTAGAGTCAACGCGGCAAGTACTTTGTTTATTTGTGAGGTTTTTGGGATTAGAGTGGACGGTGTGACCGCATGCCAGGGAATCTCCACATCCAGTAGAGCGTTTATGAGGCCAGGCACTGGTGTTGGACGAGAAGGCCTGGCTCGCAATCTCCATTCCAGTTCATCCCAAAGGTGTTTGATGGGGTTGAGGTCAGGGCTCTCATACTGGAAATGAAAGGGCCCTTCCCCAAACTGTTCCCACAAAGTTGGAAGCATAGCATTGTCCAAAATGTCTTGGTATTTCACCATACCAAGACATTTTGGACACACCAATCACTGAGGGAGTGCTTGTTCATGCACACTCAGCATCATATGGGCATGCACACAATACAGAAGGTCCCGTGTGTTTAATGAACAACGACTGAAAAATGACTGCCCCTTTAAATTCAATTCAAATATCTTTGTATACTATTGCATACCATTCCTTTTTGCTAATGTGCAAAATCAGTGATATTATTTTGTTGATGAAAGATGAATTATATTCCTTTTTTTTACCCATCACCCATTCTGGCCTTTATGTCTGTGATATGGATGCAGGTGTCCTACCTGTGAATCCCTTGACTAATGAGTAAAAAGGTAGGCATTGTTTGAGGTCTTAAAGAGGCTCGTCTTTATCTGCTCATCTGTGTCCTCTGCTCTGTGATGATTTTTGGATTAAAGCCATCTCTACGCCTTTCCTAGTTCTTGAGGAATTAATCATATCTGTAAGTCGCTAAAGAATTTTACGTTTATTGTCTCTTTTTAATATTGTATTACATCAAATCACTAAACTCCCTGCTTCATTAGTAGATTTGTTTTCAAAGCTTATTAGATCTTATGATAGAATCCAGTGGGTGACTCTTTACTACAGTTACTGTATAATGCTACATTGCGATGCCTGTGGAGTTTTATTGCATGAATCAAGGAAACAGTTTATATACACCACCTATTGCTAATAAATATCTGGTATATACGGCCACTAGATCAATAATTAGGTGACTGAAGGGACATTCTGTTGCCATTATGCTTCCTAATCTTATAGCGGGACAAAGTGGGCACATGGGAGCTGCAGCACTGACCTCCACTTTTTTCACAGCTGACCTAGGGCGGTCAGGGGAGATCTGAGAATCTCCTTAACCGACCCATGATTCCCACTACCTGCAAAAGCTGGACAGTGGGATAACTATCTGGGACCGCAAGGACAGTGCCGAAAACACACAAGGTCTGTTAGGAGGTATGATAATGTATAATTAAGAATAGAAGGTTGTCCCTTTCGCAGTGTAATCTTTTATCTTGCTAAATCATTCCACAAGAAATATCCTACCGCACATAAGTGTAATTAGAGGTGGGTAAACTGATTAGTGGTGCAGTATGAGCCTAGTTGGGGTAGAGCTGGACACTAGGCCTGACAAACAAGCCCCAACAAGATGAGCCAGTTTTGCCATGATGTGGAATAAAATCCAGTAACTCTAATGGATGGTTGGATATCTGGAATACCAGGCTGATGGGCTACAATGCCACATACCCAGTCTGCCGTGGCCGTGTAAATGCAGCCGTCGGCCACACCTATGTCATCAGGCAGCTGCTGGTCTTAAGGTGCCAGAGTCCCTTCAACATCACCAGTCTACTTCCAGGGAAACCTTTCACCATTATCCAAAAAATGTCTTCCTTGGAAGAAGTAGGAAGTCATATTTCTGTGGCACTCTTCCATAGGCTGTTTGGGGTGTTGCAACATGATTGCTGATCAGGTTTCATCTGAATTGTCAGCAGGCAGAAATTAGCAGTTCCCACTCACCTTTGTGGTCATGTTTACTCGTATGGAACTTGCCACTGCAGGGCTTTTTCTATTTTCCAGTAAATTTCCCTGATGGCAGAATTCGAAGTAGCTTAATTTGGGTTTTTTTGCCTTCTTTTGGATCAAGAGTAGGAAGGTTAGGTAGAAGGGTTGAACTTGATCGACTTAGGTCTTTTTTCAACCTCATGTTTAATGTAACTATGTAACTTTTCACATTTTTCCAGCTGTAGCAGCTACTACTGACTATGATCGATATCAGCCTGTAGAGGATCTCACTAGAGATGGAAGTCAAGTTTTTTAAACAAAAAGTAATGCTTTTATTCAGTCATCAAGCAAAACAAAAAATATACAGCTTAAAATATTGGCCAATATCTGAGGCTTTTTCCATAGAAAGTCATTAATAGCAGCTAGAGCGCTCATTTGATCAATGTACTACAAATCAATATTTATAGTTATTATAATCTAAATGTATCGAAAAGATGCAATATATCAAAACAGCAATAAGATTAAGGTTCACACTTTGCTCCCAGAACAATTGTAAACAATAGTAACAAAACATTCATACTATGATTGTCCCGTTGAAGCAATTACAAATTATTGGAGAATAAATGGAAGCATAGTCCTTCACATGCAAGTGTCACAAAGCCACCGTGGTCGACTTGTGATCTGTAGAAACAAAGCATTTATCACTCGGTGCCAGATTCACTTTTTTTTTTTTTAATATTAACTTGAATAAAATGTCAGACATTTCTTATCAGAGGAAAATTCTTGCCTCCTGCATCACATTAGCTGCTATACATTGATAATCATGTATAAAATATTTATCATAAATCTAGCTATTATATAATTTATAAGATATCATATAACATATATCCCTTTCTTCCCATCTCAGTCTTAAATAAATAGCTTTCATTTTAACTTTTAATAGCATTGAGCTAGTAAATAAAAATAGGACAGATGTGGGTTTTAGACAGCTCTTTCTGAGCGAGTTCTAGTGAGCGAGTTGCAGTGAAGACGTGACTCGGTGCAAGGTAATAAGGAGAGCTGAAAGAGCTACAGTAATTATGGGAAAAGGAGAGTAAATGTGCGGTTGTGTAAGTGTGTAGTGTTAGAGTGAGTGTGTGTGACAGTATGGTGTTCGCATTAGCGCGTGTTTCTGTACGGCGTTTGAGTGTGCATGTGTTAGTGTGTGTTACTGTATGACATTAGGGGATGCAGTATGTGTTAGTATTTCTTGGTAGCATGTATGTATGTATGTATGTCAGTGTATAATATTAGTGTCTTTATGTGTATGTTAGGATTGGTGATTGCATGAGTGTCTGTTAGCATTTTGTGTCAGCATAAGCATATGTTTGTGTTCGTGTATGGTTTTAGTGCAAGTGTAGCAGCGTATGGTGTTATAGTTTCAGGGGTGGGTCTAGGGTTAGTGGCGCAAACGAGAGGGTAGAGTGTGTGTATGTAAGTGTATGGTACTTAAGTAAGTGGGTGTTGCAGTGAGTTGGCTTGTTAGTATGTGTGTTTGCTTTAGTTACTGGGGGGTGCTGAAGAAATACTGTACCCAGGTACAGCTAACCCTGGGATCACCCCTGCTTGGACCATTGAGTAGACTGAGGGATATTCAACAATGATAGTGATATCAGGAGTTGTGTATAGTGGAGATGATGGAATAACTAGAGATTCAGTCTTGGTATTGCGTTTCAGGTAGTGGGAATCAACCCAGGATGACATTTTATAAAGGTACTTTGTGAGGCAAGCTACAAGTGAAGACAACAGAGGAAAGGTGTTGTCAATAGAAATCCACTGAAACCCATTATAAGACATCAGTTGTCTAATGGAACAGGTGCAGATCCCTAATGATCCCTAATGCATAACAGCAGAGAGTAGCAGAGGAGAAAAACAAGAGCCAGAGGAGGACACCGTAAAGGTACAGTCAGAGAGGGAAGTTTTGAACCAAGAGAAATCTATTCCATAGATGTCTTAAAAATAAAGTTTTTTTCAAGAGAAGGGGGTGGTCAGTAGTGTAAAAGGCTGCAGAGAGGTTCAAGTGATTAAAGTGACATGTTCTTTTAGTGGTGAGCAGGTTGTTAGGGATTTTGGTGAAGGCTGTCTCAGGAGAGTGCTGTGGATGGAAACCAGGATTGTAAAGAGTTTTCTCCATTTAAACAGTTTAGCAGTTTGAAGATAAGATGAAGAAGGGAGTCTTAAGAAGGTGGCTTCTTAAGGTGAGAGAGGCCAGAGCAGGGTTGAGGGAAAAGAAACATGCCAGTGGAAAGAGAGAAAAAGATGGGCTATGCAATAATTATTTGAGCTCTTGTCTATCTGCAGCCACTAGTGGCCACCCTTCCCTCTCTGGAGCACCCCTATCCAATTACTTGGGACAACTGAGCCTCGTTACTTGAGTTTAGCCCTGCCTTTATATACCTGCTCTGCCCTTCAGTCTTGGCCTTTGCACTTGGGTCCCTGTTAGTCTGCTTGCAGCTAAAGATCTGTTTACTTCCTGTGTATGGCCTTGGCTACGTTCTTGATCCTGATTTGTGTACCAGACAGAAGGCTTCCAAGCCATGTGCCCTTCCAGAGGGCTTCCAAGCCGTGTGCCCTGTCCCCGCTACAGTTCCCTTGCCTGAAAGCTTCCTGCCGTGTGCCCTGACTGTGAGCTTCCTGCCGCGTGCCCTGACAGTTGGCATCTTGCCGTGTGCTCTGTCTGTGGGCTTGCTGCCGTGTGCCCTGACAGTGGGTCTCCAGTTCCAGGCTTGTCTGTTTATGCTTTATTCCACTGTATATACCAGTCCTGTTCCTGATCAGCCAGCTTTCACCAATACAAACTATTTTTGTATACCAGCCTGGTGTGAGACTGTTATCTCTTGTCAGTACTTTCCTGTCTGTAAATATGCATCTCAGAGTACAGCCAGAGCCTCAGATATCCCCTGCAATTGGGCTCCTACCCGACCTGCTGGCCCGGCTCCTGACAAAAGGTGAGGAGTTCAGGTACCATATGATTATCCTTATAAGCTATTAACCTTATGCAATTTTATTTTTAAACTAGCTAGCAAGGCCTTGGGCAGAGAATCTGAAAAGGGAGGGAGGTTATGTGGAATAAAAGGTGTTAAAAGAGAAAAAAAGGGATGTTTAGGATTGCAAAAGAGGGAGATTCATGAACCAAGATTAATTTGGTGAAGTGAGGAGCAGAGATATATGAATGGAGCATGAATTTGTAGTATGCCAAGTCATCGGGTAAGTGGACTTTACTCCACAGATGCTCAGCAGTAGGTAAAGTTGAGGTAGTTGGGGATAGCACATAGCTTAGGCTAGTGTACGGTTGTAGTGTGGCAAATCTTATTTGAGATGATCTAGTTTGACTTTGTAACTTAAAAAAAATCTCTCCACCTAATGTATCGTTTTGCTTAGTCTGTCAATTCTTGTCTTGTCATACCCCTTGAATATACCGTATTTGCTCGATTATAAGACGAGGTTTTTTTTTAGAGCAAATGCTCTGAAAAATACCCCTCGTCTTCTAATCGGGGTCGTCTTCTAATCAGACCTCAAATGGAGGTCTGATTAGGAGACTAAGATCCAGATCCCCCGCACCGCTGCAGGGGACCTTGATCCTCCTGTCTCCCCCCTCCCCATCATACACACACTTACCGGTGCTTCCTGCTGTATTGCCGGGGCAGCGGGTTGACGTCTACGCGATCCGCGTAGACAACGTCCGCTGCACCCAGAAGGAGGTGTGGCTAGCAGCGGGGGTTGTCTGCGTCCGTTGCGTAGACCTTCCCCGACTGTCAGAGATCAGACCGGTGCGGGGAACTCTGATCTCTGACAGCCGGGGAAAGTATACGCGACGGACGCATACAAACCCCCGCTGCCAACTCCACCTCCTTCCGGCTTCCGCGGAAGGCGACGTCAACCCGCTGCCCCGACTGGAAGCACCGGTAAGAGAGGGGTGAGAGAGAGAGAGAGTGTGTGTGTGTGTGTGTTAGTTAAATGGGGGTATAGGGTGTGTGTGTGTTAAATGGGGGTATAGGGCATTTCTGGAGTGGCGTTAAGGGGGCATTTAATAGAGCACTCTGCCTCCTGAAATGCCTTATACCTCCCTATATGGCACTCTGCCCCATAATATGCCTTTTAACCCCCTAAATGCCAGAGTGGCATATAGGGGTATAAGGCATTTCTGGAGGCAGAGTGCTCTATACAATTCCTTTTAACTCCCTTAATGCCACTCTGCCTCCTGAAATGCCTTATACCTCCCTATATGCCACTCTGCCCCATAATATGCATTTTAACCCCCTAAATGCCAGAATGGGATATAGGGGTATAAGGCATTTCTGGAGGCAGAGTGGCACATAGGGGGTCAAAAGGCATACCATGGGGCACAGTGGCATATAGAGGGTTAAAAGGCATATCATGGGCCACAGTGCCATATTGGAGTGGCAAGCCTGGGGGCAGATGTGCGTAACTGGGGGACAGGTTGGAAAATACAAGAAATAAAAACAAAAAAAATATTTTTCTCAATCATAGCTTTTATTAAAAAAAATAGTTTACATGAATTAACATTTACTGGTAAAACTTTTTTCCTTTGGGGTCGTCTTATATTCAGGCTTTTTCTTTTTTTCCTAAGTTAATATTCAGATTTTGGGGGGTCGTCTTATAATCAGGGTCGTCTTATAATCGAGCAAATACGGTATGTATTGTATTAAGCGCTATATAAATAAAAGATAATAAAAATAATCTTTGAAATCAATATCCAAAAAAACAAACATCTAGGCAGTCTGTTTCATTGATATAACTGGATTTTCGGTGGCACATTATCATGATCTTCTTGATGTACAGATACATAGGCAAATGGGCCCTTTCATACCCATTAATTTTGGATGAAAATCATGGGTTTTTTTTGAATTTGGAAATTACATTTGTTGAGAGAGAGTGAATGAGCGTGTTAGAGAGTGGGAATGAATGAGTCCATAAAAAAGTAACAAAAATTCTGAGCTTTTTCCTTGATTTTTGTTTGTTTCCTGGGGGTTTTGCCTCATTTTCAAAGATTTCTACAAACTGGGAGAATATGCCAAATTTGATTACATTTCCAATTCCTACGATTGTGAATGCACAAGTCAAATATACATGTTTTTCATTGAGAGTAGCTTGACCATCAGCATCACTGGCTGTGCAGAGCAACATTGTAAAATCTATATATATATATAGTGTATTTAAACTGTATAGCTTCTCTGTGTTTTCCCTAATTAAAAATGGTTTACGTTATACTGAAATGTTATCAACATCAACTTATTCTTGGAAGCATATCAGTAATTATTTTAACATCAACATCAATGAAAAGCATTTGACATCTGGCCCAGAAAATAAGAGAGCAAGTCATGAAGACATTGATTAAAAAAAAAAAAAAGAGGAAGACGAAAAATGCAATTTTCTCCAATCAGTAGTTTGGCCTTTTCAGCTGTTAAATGAAAGTCTCTCTCATCGCCTACAAATTTCTAAGTTTGAAGAAAACAAAAACCTTCTAAAAATATATTTAGCTGCAGATAATTTGCTGTGTAGAACACTGTCATCTAGATATAAATTGCTTTCGAAACATATCACTTTTCCCTACATTTTACAGTCTTTCTAAGGATCAACATAACAAGAAGACCATTCAACAACCATCATGATATTTACACAAATTACGGTGTCCAAATTTAGAGAAAAAGAAATAAGAGCTACATTTTTGTTATAGAGTTGCACCTTGAGTCTTGGTTGCATATTTTTTATCATGTTTAGAGTCCAAAGTGTCCCAGGGTACTTCCTGATTACGAACATAAGTACTTTGGATTTTGGTGGTTCCCTTTGAAAGGTTTATTCACTACAGAGAGAGTTTGTATAATAGTGTGTGGGAGAGTTTCATTTCACTGACATCACAGTCTAAGTCCCTGTCCCCTTCGCTTGGGGTTCAACCCCTTGTTAGGTGTTTCAGGGCTGAAGAACTTACGCTGTATGTGCTCGTCAGCAATGGTGGTTGTGACATTCATAGCAGCCTTCTGTAAAGCATTTGATGTATCAGTTGCTTAGTACACTAAAGAATTTAAGACTATTACCACTAAGTCTAGCGATGCTCTCATTGCGACCTGACTCAACGATTCAAAGATAAAGTGTCTACCAGAGAACAACTAAACAAATTTAAAGAATTTGTATTGATGGCTCTTGAGCACGACAACAGGAAATACAGACTCAGAAGGCAAAAAGGTTTGAAAAAGTCTATTTTTAGTCTCCCCAAACCATGGCGGTTCCTGGAGAGGAGTCTTTGCTGCTACTGTGGTCAGAAGGGTCATTGTAGCAGATCCTTTCCCAATAGCTTATCAGCTAAAATACTAAACCCAAGGAAGCTTGTTGGTCATTATTTCTCTCTAGATTCGACTTTATTTCGTTCCATCCGGGATCTAAGAATATAAAGCTTGATGCTTTACCTAGACAATTTGTCATGGACCCCAATGAGAAATCCACTCCTGAAGCCATCATCCCTCCTGCTCAAATCATTGCCTTTGTTACTACCCAATTATTCATCCCTATTTTGAAGTTCCAGTTTAAAGCCCTAGTCCACAGCAAATGGTCCACAGGTACTATGTTTGTTCCTGAATCAGAACAATGCAACATGTTAATATGGACACATTCATTCCACTCCTCAGGACATCCTTGTGCACTCTGGACATCATCTCCAGGCACTTTTGGTGGCCTGAAGAGAAATCTGACTGTGCAGATTTTGTGGCAGCTTGTGCCATCTCAAAACGTCTCTGATGGAGGGGTACAATTGATGTCTTTTTTTCTGAAGAACTTTCTATTCCACAATGGGATCTCATTAGTGTCATTGCTTATCGCCGTGGGTGTGATACATTTGCAAGTAAGTAATTGATTGAAGTGTCGCTGGAAATTATTTCTCAAATGTTGGAAACTATATTTGTCTTGTTAAGCTAAGCTTTACATTTGCTCTCATCTTCAACATTCT
The DNA here is from genome assembly GCF_027358695.1 of Spea bombifrons. Taxonomy (NCBI): domain Eukaryota; kingdom Metazoa; phylum Chordata; class Amphibia; order Anura; family Pelobatidae; genus Spea; species Spea bombifrons. Next base: position 97,684,868 of record NC_071091.1, on the reverse strand, counting down.
GAGTTTTCTTAGAATTCCTAAACGCTACCTTCTTCTCCTTCAATATTGATGCCGAAGGGTGAACTAATATATTGGGGTTTTAAAGGCACAACAGTATGAGAAAAGAACCATTCAGGGAGCAATTACATTACAATTCTGTTGTTGAAAAGTGATGTCTGGTACTAATTGATATAACAATGACAGAGCTGACGAAAGTTAAGTTGGGCATCCTGATTTGTAGTGTTGCCTACTCTGAAATGTACTTTCCTGAGTAAAACCTTCTAGAGGGTAGAATTCTGGCTCCTAAGTAATCCCTCTCCACATCCAATCCTCTGACACATTCATATATCCTTTCCTCCCATGACTTAAGGATGGAACGGAGTTCTCACACACACTTGTGGGGGGTTGTTATTAAACCCATGACTTAAGTGCTCTTTTATGCAAATGCGAGTTGAAATTCAACTCAGCTAAGAAATTGAATACTTAGTAATTTTGTTTTTTTATTTTGAAATGTAATCTGTTAATAAGTAATTATTTTATTTGTATGCAGGAATAAATTATTTTATTTACTAGTATAATGTCGACTAATATAAACTAAAGTTCTCTTTTAAAATTGTTCTCTTCGGTATCACTTTTCAGATCGCCGAAGAAGAATGAACTTTTAGTGACAGCACTACAGAGATCGTGAAATGAAATGAGCCTACAGCATCTCTGTGAATTAAACCTTCTAAATGAGATGCATGCTTATGGAACCAGAGAAGGAATAAGTGAATTCATGCAAGAACTACCGCATTAATGAGCCATAACACTTCCTTCTTTTATTTCAAGGCAATTTATGTTACAAAACCTAGTACTTACACAGTTTTTTAATTTTTGCCTTAAGAGTATATACAGAAATGTAGCCATTGTTTAACTCATGGATTGCAACTATATTGTCATGTAATGATTTAGTATACATTCTAAAAAATGACTCAACGTGGTGCAAGCTGCAACAGATTAATAGAATCCCTATTTTTAATTACAGTTATATTAGAACAGGGGCGTCCAACATGCGGCCCGCGGGCCAAATGCGGCCCGCGGAACCTCGAGGTGCGGCCCGTGTGATCCGGCAGCCAGGATCACAAGAGCCCTGCTGCTTACTTGTGGGAGGGTCTATTCTCTGCTCCAGTTCTGCTTCCTCTGTGGGGAGAACGAGGGAGGCCGCGCCCCCTGCTGAAGTCTGTGAGCGGCATCGAGAGCTGTAGTGAAGGTAAGGGGGTGGGGGAGGTTGTATGAATGAGTATGCCTGATTGAGGGAATGAATCTGTGAATGAATGAATTTGTGTGTGTGATAGCATGGATGTGTAAGTGCTGGAACCTAGGCATGATGGGACTGTGATTGCTGTTAGCAATCACACTCCTATCATTGCTAACAGCTAACAGCAATCTGCTAACAGCAATCGCAGTCCCACCTTGCCTAGGTTCCAGTATTTACTGGTTGCCTGGGTATAAAAAGAGTGTGTTTGCTGTTAGCAAACACACTCCTATCATGCCAAGTCAGCCAGTACATGCTGAAACCTGGCTAGTTGCCCCCCTTGTGTATTGATGCTGCCAGCAGTATGGGGTCTGCACTTACAGCCACCCTGTACCAGCATGTACTGTCTGACTTGGGATAATAGGAGTGTGATTGCTAACACACTCCCATCATGCCAAGTCATATTGTTGATTTTTTTGGTCCAATTGTGGTGTGTTACTTTTAATAAAAGTGTGGTTACACACTAAAATTGGACAAAAAATACAATGCCCAGCCAACCAGTACATGCTGGAATCTAAGTATGCCTGAGATTGCTGTTAACAATCATAATATATAATTTTTTTGTACAATTTTGGTGTGTAACTTACTTTTATTAAAAGTGTGTGGGGGGGGTCACCTTCAGTTTCGGCTAAGTAAACCCAGAATTTTCGGTTTTGGTCCAGAATTTTCATTTTAGTGCATCAGCTAAAATAAATAGAACTATTTTATTTTTACTTATCCAGAATCCTGAATTTGTAGTCACAAACCTTTCTAGGCCCAGAAATCAGTGAGAGGAAAAGTAAAGGTTTTGTGTCATTTACTTTATTTTAATCTGCATATCTTATTAAAGGCCATATTTTCTCTCAGTGAAAAATGAGCGCGGCCCGCGCACGTATACAATTCTGATGAAGTGGCCCACTGCAGAAAAAACTTGGACACCCCTGTATTAGAACAATGTGAACCAAATGGCGACCTGATATTTATTACAAACCAGTGAACTAGATAAGGGTTTTTGTTTTCAGATTTCACAAAAGTTATTCACAAAATAAATAATGTTGTCTGTATCTCATGCTTAAGTAAATAAATTAATGAATAATAACATTACAGGTAACAAGTCTTTTTGTTACTGAATGGACACCGGTTGATCGTTTTGTAACTAAATGCAGCATTAGAAACATTATTTCCAGTACTGTTGAATGCACAGATCTTTCCCAGAAATACTTTTTTTTTAATGCTGTATAATTTTGTCTCAGTCATAGTTTTTGCTTCCTTGTGACAAACAAAGCATACAACATATCCCAACTCACAAGTTTTTGTATTTATTTTGAAATGAAATGTGCCATATTGCTCACTTTTTGAGACAAATTGAAGCCATGAAACTTTAATCAAAAGATTCAGGATATACATGCAGCCCAAACATGAGTGTACGATCATCTGGATGGTCACCAGGAGATTAAATACCAGATTTAATATAATAAGGGCAGGCGCAAGATATTGTGCTGCCTGGGTCCGAAGATGAAATGCTGCCCCCACAACAATGCCCACCAAAACCACACCCATCATGATTAATAACTTCACCCTCTCATGCCTCCTCACTCATGTTCTCACACTCTCATTCACATTCTCACACTCTCATTCATGCTCTCTCATACTTTCACTTACACACACCCTGTCTTCTTCAAGTGTCTTCTTTCTTCACCCTGCCCCCCGGATCCTATATTTGGCACACCCTCCCACCAGTAACTCAGAGGCACACTCCCTCACGAGTAACTCAGAGACACACTCCCTCTCACACACACTTACACATATACATCCATGCTCACACACAAACACTTACACATTCATGCTCAAACCCACAAACATACATGCATATCCATGGTCACACATACATGTCCACGTTCATCATAAGTATCCATGCTCACACGTACACACCCATGCTCATACACACATATACATTCATGCCCAAACACACATACATATATATGCTCACTGACACACACACATCTATGCTCACACACACGTCCATGCTCATGCACAAACCCTGGTAACATACACATTGGCACAAATTTTTACACACACACTTATATTTACACACTCACGCACATACTTTCTGCCACATATGCATCCATGCTTACCAACCAACATTGATACAGGCTCATAGACATTTACACATACATATCCATGCTCACAGACACAGATACATATGACATGTGTGCATGCACGCATACTCACATACTCATACTTACCTTAACCGCAGCTCTGGGACCCATGTAAAGGCCGGTTCAGAATATGGTTCCGAAATGCCTAGGCAAAGCAGAAATACTTGCAGATAATAGCTGTTATGTTGCTCATGAGGAATACTAATATTTAATAAACTAACCTTTAGTTTATTGTATGTAAATAATAGTATATTTGCCTTTGATCTTTTTGATTTATTTCTGGCCCATACAGGCAAATATGGCATTTATATCTTCCACTTATTATAAGTGCTACTTCTTAGACTAACTGGTAACTCTTTAAGATTGACTAAATCTCTCCAGGTGGAGCCTGGTTTTCTTTGGTCTCCATGACAGTTTCTTTTTTCTATGGGCAGGGAAGCAGTGTTTAATCATACATATCCCCTGCCTACTTCCCGCCCACTACACAATCACTAAAGGCTGTCTGGGTCTAACCCCACCCCTTTTCAGTTCATGAACCGAACCCTTTAAATATTAGATTTGAATAACCTCTGGCATTTAACAGGTTAATCCATCCAATGGCAGTAGAACCATCACTGGCATTCAAAGAGTTCAAAGAGAGCAAAAGTTAACTCCTAACTGAGAACTTTGATAATTATAATTTTAATATATTCCTGGCAATGTAAATATAGTTATTTGTCATGTTGCATGCTGAAAAAAGAAAAAAAGGATTTATTCTGCTTTAGAATGGAACAGGAACATTAAATATTTAATCCATTTTAAACTAATGTTCCCTTTGTTTTTATATTTCCTACATTTCTAAAATTCACTTTCTTCAAATTATTATTCAAATTATATTTGTGTAAATTCTGCACACGGCACCGAACATTTCAATTGTTTCATGCTTGAACAGCACCGTCCTGAGAACATGAGTTATTCATCAAAGCACTTCTGTCGTTTCATATATCATTAGCAAATTATTGATTGGGGTAGTTCATGATTCCACATTTTTATAACAAAATGTTTTTATTTTATTTTATGTGCATTTTCAGGAAATCCATAGAATAGAAATTTGATTTGAAATGTCCTTTTTATTATATTTTATTACGCAGTTGTAAAAGTCATATTAACCTTGGATAATTTAAAATATATCCTTTTTTATTATATAGACTTAGAAGTGAATGGCTTCTTTTCATAAAACAAGTCTGTCATCATGCTTGCAGGTTTTTCTAAGCTCCATCGGCACCATGCCTCACCCCACATACACACTAGCACAGATATGTACTCACACTTACATACTAGCACACATACACGTGCTTACACTTATGCATACTCACTTACACACTCATGCTAACTTACACATTAATCCTCCTATTCTTACACATACACATCAATGTTTACACATACACATTCATGCTCACATACACACACTCATACATACATACATTCATAATTACTCACTCCCTTACCCTCTCACTCATGCGCATGTTACCTCTCTCTCCTACCCTCTTACCTCATGGCAACTTTCTCTCTGGCTACTTGCCTCTCTTTTACCACATAGTCACATAACCTCACATTATGTGAACCACTGCGGCCTCCATAAAACTGTTCGGCCCAGCCCTTTGCAAACAATTTTGGACCGGCCCGAGGTTGCCCCTGGTTACCGCATTTACCATATCGTTTTTCATCATGTATCCCAGCACATAATACTGGGAGGGAATTTAAACATGCATAAAGCTTTTCTAAAGCTAAGACAAGACCAAGGGTTGATTAGGGTCTGGGTCTTTAAACTTTTGGCTTAATTGATCAATAGGCAACATGGTGATGAATCTATGCTGAAGCATGGCTCAGAAAAAAGCCCAATCTGCTTAACAACATCAGATATCGCACTCAAAAATATGTCACTCCAATATGGAAGAGGTTAATCAAACACACAAACAGAATTACAGAGGTTAAACACACACAGGAGTATTACCAGGACAAGTGAAAATTATGTTAGATAGGGCACTTAAAAAAGACAACAAAAACAATACTATTTACAGTAGACAAGTAATATTTAAAAAAAGTATATCTTTTCTACAACTTGTATTTGATATTGTCCATTGATGAGGTACAGTCAAATGGGAAATTTTTGTGCTTTTCTTTTCTAAATAGTTTTAGTTTTTGCATAATATAACATTTTGAGGCAGATGCATATTAACCATTTGTATGTATATTAGCTGTTTTATTTTAGTCTAATCTACTAGCTAAATATCTTGACTTCTTCTTATACTACTACCTGTGGGAAACGATACAGTGGCTCTGAGTAATGAGAGTTTATGGAGAAACAGACTTTATTTACATTGCCATAAAGAATCAGCTCAGTGTGGTGTTAAATCGCCCAAAATACCATGTGACAGACAACAACGGCAGACAAAGTCAGATAATGGTTTACAGGTAATGTTTACTGGGAAAAAAAATGAGATAAAACCAACTTTTTGTCAATGATAGCCTGGATTACTGTATACAGCACTGTATTTGATGCTTAGGGAAAAATACTAGACTTGGGCACCAAGTGTTCGTCTTCGTGTACTCTTCGTGTTCGTCTTCGTGCTCGTCTTCGTGCTCGTCTTCGGGGGAAAAAAAATCTTCGGATTCCGCAAATATTCGCCTGTTCCTGTCTTCTCTTCGGGCAAATATTCGTGGACATTCTTCGTGTTCTGTTTTTCTTCCTTTTTTTTCCGGTTAAGGGGTTAATACGGGGTTAACGCGTACCGCAGCACCTCTGGCGCCAGGAGTTTAAATGTCCGTATGAGCAACTCTATTGGTCGTCAGCAGGGGGCTCGTCTGCCAGTGGTTGATGGCAGAAGAGCCCCCTGCTGGCGACCAATAGGGTCGCTCGTACAGACTGTTAAACTCCTGGTGCCGTAACTTGTCCGGCAGATGCCATTGGTCTCCCTGTTCTATCAGGTAAATGTCCGTACGAACGACCAATAAAGTCACTTGTACGGACATTTAACTGATAGAACAGGGAGACCAGTGGCATCTGCAGGGTAAGTTGCAGCATTGGGGTTTTAAAAGTCTGTACGAGCGACTCTGTTGGTCGCTCGTACAGACTTTTAGGCTCCTGGTGCACTTGTTGCACCTTAAGGGGTTAAGGGGCCGTGCGAGTGAGCCTATTGGTCGCTTGCACGGCCCTTTAACCTACGGATTTCCGCTTCGGATAGGCTCATTTGCACTGCCCTGTAACCTGTGACGGCGAACCTGCGGATTTCCACTTCTGTGAACTGCCGCGATGCCGCGATGCCAAGGTAAGTTAGAAGGGGGGGGAGACTGGTAGACGAAGACGATCACGAAGATCTTCGTGGTGTGTGTCTTCGTCTTCGCCTACGTTTTACCGCCGCTGTCTTCTCTTCGGCGTGTCTTCGGAGCGAAAGCGAAAACGCACTCTTCGTGTTCGTTTTCATGTTCGCCCGAAGACGAATGCACAAGTCTAAAAAATACTTTTTTCCCCCATACTCTAATTTTTGATTAACTATTATGTATCCTATAATAATATTGATGAAAAAAGATGCAATGCTGGGGTAGTTGTAAGTTTGGAGCACTTACCATAAATATCACTGGAATGTTTATGCAGTGTACTTCTGGTTTATTTCAGGTTTACTTTACTGGTTTTAAGGGTCATTATGTCAAAAAAAAAGACACTATCCCCAATTACTGCTATATTTCCTCATATCTCAGTTAAGCAGACTCATAAATCCTAGATCCCCTGATAGCAGAAGTAAGTGTAGTGCCCCCCCCCCCTGCATGGCTTTTGGAATTTCCTACCCTTATAAAAGTTACTTTTATAATAAATATCTGGGTTTTGTCATTGTTAGTATATGATACAAGATAAAACCTTCCTATAACCTCCATAAAAAAAATCACTTTGGAAAACTCGACTTCTACTTTTGTGTCGCTTACAACTAATTTCCTTTGGCCACATAACTCAGATGCAGTCCCAGGTACGCAGACACAATGATAAACAAAACTAATTTATAGAATATATTAAACCAGAACTGATGATATGCAGTCTAATAATAATGAAAGAATCCTGAGATTAATTGGCATAAAACCCAGTTGTAATTCTTTAAGAAGTAATAATAACAATACCGTGAAATAAAATCCTGCAAAAGTCATCTGAGGTCTGAAAGGGAAGCACGGTCATGAACCATCCAGATGCTTGGCAAGGAATCGTACTAACTTAGCAAAACAAAAGAACTTCTCATCACACTGAACTACGTTTAATTAAGTGAAGCGACTTCTGGAAGAAGCAGAAGAAAGGTGGGGCGAGCAGTCAATGGCTGTGTGTATATGTCATCTCGAAAATAAAAATGTGCAACTTTACCCTCTCTATAATTTAACACACATTCAAGGATCTTCTGCATAGCCAAAATAGCCTAAAGCACCACTCTACTGGAGTTTTCTATCATTTAAAAAGAACACAGAAACTGATTACCGATTGTTCTCCGCCATTAAATCAAACAGTACAGGCGACGTGGAATCTGGATTCCAGTGTGCTAATTTAATTATTTCTAATGATAATTTGAACCGAACCCAACACACGTTTGAAGCGATTTATTTTGCAGATAAATAAAGACAAATATATTCTAATATACCTCATACATGTACTAACAGTCATATTTCAGAATTAAACGACAAAGTATTGCTTCAGATGGGTAGTAAATGACAAGGAACATCGATTGGCGATAATGTTCTGACTAGACTTGTGCATTCGTATTCGGGAGAACATGAAAACGAACGTGAATGGCGCGTTTTTGTTGTTCAAACGGAATACCGAATAAACTAATATGAGGGCAGGTAAACATACACGAAGACAAAGAAGCACAACACGAAGAATCTTCATGTTCCTCTTCATTAATATCTGCTAGTTAATCTCCCTGGTCCCTTCCCACTGCTTGTGGCCTACCTTATCTATGTAGCATCACAGGGGTAACGGAAACAGAAATTTGTAGGATCACGCCAGGAATTTAAGGTCTGTAAGAGCGACTCGATTGGTTGCGGACACTGAGCTGCCCTTCATTGATTGATGCCAGAGGAGGCCCCCGCCAGCGACCAATAGAGTCGCTCGTACGGACCTTTAACTCCTGGAACCTCCCCAGGCCAAGTTTCAGCATCAGGAGTTAAAGGTCTGCGTAAGCGACTCTATTTGTTGCCGGCACTGAGCTCCTTTGGCATCAACCAATGAAGGGCAGCTGCACAAAGAATGTACATGAATATTCGATCGAAAAGAACATGGGATGGGTGAATATTAATGGAATCCAGAGGTTTTTTTTCACGAAGATGAACATGAAGACTTGGCCAGGGCCCAAGTCTAGTTCTGACATCAAGGATCATGGATGAAATAAATCTTCATGATTATGCCAAGTCGTTAACATTTGCCTGTGTAGAACAAAAAAAAATAGGTTTTCCCTTTTTATCAATAAAAATATATATATACTATCTTGTGTTATATAAGAACTACCATCTAAACTGACAAATAAAAAGGATTTAATAAAATAACAGTATTATTCAATAATCACCATAAAAACTATTCACAAGTAGATAATAAATGACATGAGAATATCTTAACAAATGAAGTCAATAAAAACTACAATCATGTTAAAAATGGCAAGGGAGGCAAAAAAAAATCAGAATTAAAAAGCCCCCCTACTTCCTCTCAAAAAAAGAACCGACCTGACCCGAGTCAGGTTTGCCATCCAATTACCAAGATAAATATAAAACCAAGAAAGCACAGCTCCCCAAAACAGGATACTTGAAATTTTGGTTATTCCTATAGGAACAGTCATCTCAAGATTAACTCTACAAGTCCTTGACAAAGTAGTTCACTGTTCCAAATATTTACTTCTACATGATTTACATATATGTACCGTTTATATAGAATATCATTAAGTAGGCATTAAATGTTCTTCCATTGCTTTATACTGAAATTTGGTTTCAAGTATTTCTTCCACTTAAGTACCAAGAATTGTTTAAGACCACTAGCTGTTTTTTCTGTAAATACTTTTACCAAGTTACAGCCCTGTATCCTCTATTAACCAATATAATGGTGTTTGCAGATGAAAACAAGCAATATATTTGCCAGCCTTATGTGTGTTCCATGGGAGTAGCCATCTTAACTTCCTGTTCTCGGCATCTGCATTATCTCTCTGCTGCTGTTAAGTTGCTGAGTGTTGTTGATTGGTCCACACAGCCTTTGTAAAGGTGGAGTAAGAAGAACTCGAGATAACTTCAGAGAAAATTGATTACCTTTTGCCACATACAAGAGATTTCCTGAGGTTAACCACTAACTATTTCTTTAGTTTTAGGCCAAATATCTCCAAAACACTGATTGAAAATCAAAAATCATACATTTTAAGTAGCTTTACTAAATGAAATTAGTGAAGCTAAAAACTGGGAAAGCAGCAGTTTCTGTTTAAGGAACCTGCTCACCTGCATATCTTCCTTATCCTCTAATCATCAACACTCATTTGCATTAGCAAGAAGAACAGCAAGAACTGTTTACCATGAAAGAAATATTTACAGAATTAACAAAAGTTGTCACGGAGATAATAATATTGTTTTATCAATACCAATATTGACTTATCATAGTCTGAAAAATTGCTTTTCTAAATGACATTTCATGGGACTGTGAGAATAAATAGAACATCTGAGTGCTAAAGATTTGAAATATAAATTATTGTATTTCATTTGTACTGTGGTGTTAATGTACATCATACAATCAGGCTGTGAAATGAATAATCCTGCAACTTGTTTTTTTGCACATTTCTACTTGTCAACGCCCAAACTAATTCCTGATGTTGATATAAATTAAAATTCAATTTTTTTCCTGTTAAATATTCCCTCTATTACTCTCTTTATTATGTTTATGTAAAATACTATTATTATTATCTTTTATTTATTAACCACCAACAAATTAGGCAGCACTATACAATTTAAATATAAATTCGTGTACATTCTCTGTGTTCTTTTTAAAAAAAATTGTTTTAGAAGGGGTTAATACGGAGTTAACAGGGTATGCAGCAGCTTTGGCGCCAGGATTTTTAAGGTCTGTTCGAGCAACTCTATTGGTTGCTGACAGGGGCCTCCTCTGCAGCTGCTCTTCATTGGTTGATGTCAGACGAGCCCCCTGCTGGCGACCAATAGAGTCACTCGTACGTCCTTTAAATCGTGACGCTGAAACTTGGCCTGGAAAGGGAACAGGAGTTAAAGGTCTATAAGAGCGACTCTATAGGTCGCCGGCAGGGACCTCTTCTAGCATGGAGGCCCCTGCAGGCGACCAATAGAGTCGCTCGCATGGACCTTTAACTCCTTGCGTGAACCTATGGATCCCCCCCCCATTAAACCCTGCAATGCTGCATAGATAAGGTAGGCTAGATGGGGAAGGGACCAGGGAGATAGTTGGAGATACAGACGAAGATGAAGATTATTTGTGTTATGTTTCTTTGTGTACATTTTGCCGTCGCCATGTTCGTTTCTTCGGTATTCGGGCTGAACAACGAAAACGCACCCTCCGTGTTCGTTTTCATGTTCGCCCGAAAACACAAGTCTAATAATTAGGGCTAAGTAGCTTCAGGATGCAGAAAGGAATTAATAAATACAATTAACAGAGGGATGTGTTAGTGCTTGGTTTCAGAAGGTGGCTGGCACATAGGCTCGGATGTAACAGAAAGGCTGCAATAGAACAAAGAGGGAGATGAAGAAAAGAAGGGTTTTTTTTTTTTTTTAAGTAGAATGGGCCAGAGTTATGGCTTTTAGGAGGCCAGAGGAGGAGGGGATCAGGACAAAGCAGTTTACATTCCAAAAAGTCAATACCAACATTTGGCCAAAAAAAGAAACAGTTTCCCCAAAATACATATTTGATACAAATACAGGAAAGCATGCATAATTATGCAAAATATTATTAATAAACTTGCTTACAGATCCGGCAAAGTAGGGGGTTGCGTTTTGGCAAAACAATCCTCTTTCAGCAAGATACCATTTCAATTTGTGTAAGGTTTGTTCTCGGGCAACTTCTGTAGGGGCCGTAAGGCCTTCTTGACGTAGCCAGTTATCTATTGGCAAATTAGTTTTGTCTCTATTTTTGACTGTATTTCCTCGGTGCAGGTATACGCTGCTTGGATCGGAATCCTATTGAGATATTTTTGGGTTGCTGGAGTTCCAGATTATTGGAAAGATCAGCCATTTGGTGAATACAATACCAAAGTAAAATATAGCGGAAGACATTCTAGTAAATTCGTAAACTTGTATTTGAAATATAATTATCTCAGCGGTGCTTGCTTATTATTGTTTCCAAGGTAAACCTTTATTAAATGATACATCAACTTGTTTACAATATAAAAAACACATTATATTTGTGTCAGACTGTAATGAATTACCAGGATGGTTCAGTCCCTAGAAAAGAAGGTACTGGCAACACAATTAATATTTGCGTGACCTATTTAATTACAAATTACCAGGTACAGTGGTAAATGAACAAGCTCATTAACTCATTAGTGATTTTAACTAAATGTTAAATTAGACAGGTTCTGGGCAGCATTGCAATTTATTCTAGTCATAATTTAATGGCCGAACCAGGTACTGCATTGCAGGAAACCAGTGATTTATTTGCAGTGAAAGTGTTTTCATGTAAACATATATCTTCATTAAGTGTGACCTGGTGACCCTCTTGTACAGCGGCTGGCTTGTCGCATTGTTTAGGATGTCACTTTGAATCAAGCCACAAACCTTTGTTATATTGGGGATCAATCCTACTTTCTAAAGCGCGGCAATCACAGGAAAAGATGTTATTAGTCCACACAGTATATTGACAAAATGCTGTACCTTCTATGTCAGATCATGCTCTGCTTCTTTGGTTAACCATTTAACTACTAGACATTGCACAATAGTCTGATAAATTACTCTGAAGTTCTTAAAAGTGTTTCCACGTTGCCATTCCCACCAAATAATAATACTCCTATAATTGCCATTTCCAAATAATAATAATAATAATATAAAATGTAGGGTGCTAATTTATTAATAATCTTAATTACCAAGAATTATTTATAAACAAAATGTATTTTATTAATCTATAAATGTAACATTTTAAAGAAGAACCTGCTGTTAAAATTTTTTTTTCTTAAATAATAACATATTTTAAAGAACTGCTTGCAAGTCAGATTTCCCTCTATGTATCTAAAAAGTATTTGATTACTCAACTATAGGTCCAAGAATTCAAATGGCAGCCAATAAATCAAGAAAAGCTTTGATACATTATTGGTTAAAACTTGATTGTACATGGCAACTCTTTGACAGCATGCACGTTTAATCGTATAATTCTTTTTCTAAACGTAAGCATCTAGTAACAAGGAATATACAAAAATAGGGGCGCGCACAACCTAAAAAAACATTTAGATTACCAGGTCACTGCCAGAATATTAACGAACAATAAGTAAACAACCCAAACGCAAGAATTCAGCGCATACCCAGCAAATGCCATTCCAAAATTACCCAAGGCATACATATTGGGGATTCCGTCACACTATATGGCCATATATTTCTTATCCCGCCACTATGTGACAGCACATGTTTAATGGAAGATCCCCAAACAGTCAAAGGAAGATCTGAGCCTCTGTCTGCAAGGATGTCTCTTCATCTGCTCCCAATGCGTAGTAGATGCGGAACGTGAGGTTACGCTCTAAAGTCCTGAAAAACTTCAAATCCAAGGAGGCCAATAATTACATACATATCATATATGACTAATGTTAGGAACCAACAGAACGATCTGCCATTTAGCATCTGCCCTTGTTCTACCTCCTCGTAGGATAGCGCTCTAATACTAACATTCTTTATTATTGGCTTCTTTTCCCAATACCATTTTGCAATTTGTCATTTTGGCATTCTCTTTTGGACTTCATAATATATTAAGAAAAAAGTGTTGTTATTGTTTTTGTATCTTTCTAAATAGCACTTGTAAATCTCCTGAGCAGAGGAAGGATTTAGAGTGGAGAAATGCATCGATCACAAGAAAGTGTTAAATCACCGACACAGGATTCCAAAAAAGAACCCTTGTATAAATTGTTATGTAACTACTATTGTGGGTCTTCTTCTGTTATCTCTTTTGTTTGACTGGAACTGCATATTTTTTACAAGCTGTGTGTCAATGTGCCCAGGCATTTATACAGAACATTTTTTTTATAGCTTCGAAACATAAATTTCAAGAACATGAAATGTTGTGCTTCCATGGTAGAAGCACAAATAGTTTAACATAAACCATGGCTAAAATCCAAGCTGTGTTGACATATTTTATGAATGTTATGGGGATGCCAGATTGGAGGTGTACATCTGTGTGGGTTGGCTGGTCATCCCACTGCCGTCTGTGTATCTGTATGCTTAAATGAATTAGCTATTACAAAAACACTTGCATAAACAAGCAAAATGTCCTAGAACTTCCTTGCTTTAGAGCAAAGCAGCAGACTCTCTGTAAATCAAGGGAAAAAATAACATAATCCCATTCCAGCTCTGTTATGATATCGAGAGCTACTTTCTGATACAGAAGCCTTGTTAATTAAATTGTGTTTCCATCGTGTCATTTTTATTTTGTTTATGTTTATTCGGTATAATAGTAACCACTTAATGACAAAGGCCGTACATGTACGGGCTCAAAATGCATTGTTTTCAATGGGTTTTGGGACCGCCCATTGTCCTTAAGGGGTTAATAAAAATTATTTTTCTCACTTTTGTTATTACTTTCGCATTTTGTGTATCATCGATAAAGGAAATAAGCCTAACTAGAACAATCCTAAAACCCATGGAAATATTATATCCCCATTTTCTGAATGGTACATAGTGTGTGCATTTTTCACCAGGTTATATCCAGTTATTAAATTCTGATTACATTTGACTAGTTCAGCACCCCCAACGCCCACCTACGCAGGAGATTAGACTTTTAGGACAATACGTTCTACAACTATGCATATTTTAGCTATAATTATGTCTGAGATAATTGTTTAATTACATGTTAATTAGGGAAATCTTAAAAAAATCTGTACTGTTAGTAGCCTGAAGCTCTAACTGCAAACCAGACGGATGTTTCTTTATTTTTCCCCCAATTACGGAGGATATTAACTACAGTTTTTAACTCGCATTTAACTAATTTGTAGCTAAAGGGTAAAATGGTTCTTTCTTAACTGTCAGAATTTAAGGGGTTAGACAAAACAGTGCCTTTTTTTGTATATAATTTCTATTATTAAGCAGCATCTTCCCTTTTTCTAGTTCTTATATCTTGTTGTATATTAAACTCTAATAATAGATCCATGTTCTCAGCGTTCGCCAGCCCAGCACTGGAGATAACTGGCGGGACGTATATCAAGTACAAGGAGATGTGTTCGGCTGAACGCATCTCCTACACAAAAAATAGCTTGGGGCAATGAATATGGAGGGATTCTGCAGAATCCCCCCCCATTTGGAAAAGGAATGCCGCACAAATTTAAAAGAAACACACAGCTTTCAAATGCATTTAAATTCATAGCATGGCTGGAGTGTCCCTTTAAAAATAATGCAGGAATTTAATGCAACCGATACATTGTAATAAAGCAAGTTTGTAGCATTGCAATACTCAGAATCTTTTCAGGCTGGTGTGTGTGTGTGTCTGTGTGTGTGGTTACCCCTTCTAATGCTGTAGTACAAAACCACCACATGTGTGTAGCTAACATTTTTAATCCTGGACTCCAAAATGTATGTGTTTGTTGAATTTCTTCAATATGGAAGTGTGAACCTTTGAGAATGTGATGGCTGAGTGTGAAAACATCATTGTTGGGATGTGGAAATAGACTCCTTCCTGAGTGAGTGCATGCTGGATGGGGCATAGGAGGTATAGGTCACCTAGGCCATCACTGAGCAATAGCTTCTACAATGCAGTCTTCTCCATGAATCAGGTCACTCTTGTAGGATTAGGAATACTCAATGCCGGCTCCCTCGTGATGTCAATGAGATTCAGAAGGACAGATGGTGACCCGTGTAGGAATACAAAAATAAAACTTCCTGTAGTGTGCTAGTAGGTCTGGTAAGTATAATAGCTTTGCCAAGCCTGCAACATAAAACCAAAAGCATGAGTGTACAGCAAATGGCAGCACATATACATACCTGGACACTCCCTGGGTTTGACCTCTTCTTGACAGGCCCCAATCCCCACCCATTTCCCCTGTAACTGTTTCATGCAACATCAGTGGGTGCGTCCCCCATCGAACGTCACTGGGACCTCCACTGAAGTCCTGGCCGCCAGAGCCCAGAAGTTCCCAGGTATGCACATGTATATGCTCCAAATTGTGGGCTGTGTGCCAAGAGAAAGTAGATATGTGAAAGGGAATCACCTTTCTCAAGAGCAGGTACCTAAGATAGACTGGATGGGTATGTACCGGGATATGTCCTCTGACATTTCCATGTTTAATTAGCATCTGTCACAAAACTGTTGATGAGAAAAAAAAAATGCAACCTTTATATCTAAATTGGAGACCTCAGAGATACCAAAAACATCTGTATTGGCTCAATAAAAGGTATCAACTTCAAGTAAAGACTTCACAAAACCATTAAATCACAGGCATGCAGAAATTCTAATTGCATTAAGAAATAAAAAGAAATATGATCCGAAGGTTAAAAAAAGTATTTATCATTATTCCTCCACAACAAATCTCTTTTATGAAAACAATTTGTGAGATCATTAAAAATCTAGTAGGAATAACCCACATTTGTCTTACGTAAACATTTTATAGCCTGCCGGCCGGCAAACATTAAAAAGCAGGTATGTAGCAAGCATGCCTCGGTACATACACTCATTGTAGCATGAAGATTGTTCCTGCCCCGTTTTCCCCCCAATAATTACACAGATAAATCCCCATGTATTTAAACTAGTCTACGAGATTTATTAACAAATTTACAGGCAGGCCCGTGTCTCGGATCTGAATAACGGGCAATGCATCAGTTAAGTTTTTACACAAAGCGCATATTTTGGAAAGCAATAAGAACGCGGCTTCACACGCTGTACTCCCCCCCCCCTAATCTTACTGACTCACAGTCTTGTGATAGTGAGATAAGCAAGGTAGGCAAGTTTTTTTTTTATAGAGTTGCAATTACTGAAATTGTCATTACGCTGCCTACTGTAAAATAAATATAGATAGAAGTGAAATTATGCACAGTCTAGGAGTAGAAAGTGTTTTGCTTCTGTTTGCTAAATTAATCTCTTCCTAAATGGCTGCAGGCCAGGTAGGTTAGCATTTGTGGTTTCAAAGGTTTTCAGCGCTTGCAATGAGCCATGAAATTACTGCATGCTGTTCAAAATGGCAGCTGATGAAAGGGAAAGTGCAGATCCCAAAGGCAGGAAGACAGGGAGAAATGAAATTACAGACAGAAAAGTCTGATTTTTGATGTTGCTCATTGTGAAACGTACACCCAAACTTTCAATAAAACAGGAAAATCTTAATAAACCTGCTTAACAATTCTTTCCGATTCCTTTTGAAGTTCTTAGTGTAATTTATCACTTCTTATTAAAACGAGCATTGATGCCGTGATTGCCGAACGGCTTCAGCTGCCGGAGCTATATAATAACACGGGTCTACTTGACATGTGATCTTAGAAATCAGATTTTATTTATTGATGTTTTGTAATTGAATTGTACAGCGGATTGATGTATTTCATTAACTAATTGACCCCAAACCTCTTTTTTTATTGTATTTATTTTTACATATCTTCCATGCAGCTTTTTTTTTTTTTTTTTTAAAGTAAAGCAAATTCAAAATATTTTTTCCCCCAATGCATACACTATTACACGCATAAAGCGCAGTGACTGTGTGTCCTGAGTGCATGGAGACGCATCAGTAGTTTTTAATAAAAAAAAATAACCCTTTGAGTGCCAGAATCCTGGTCAATTTTTCCCCCTAGGAGGCCAGGGCATTTTTTAACTATTTCCAGATCCCTACATTTAACTGTGAAAAGCTGTTCTTTTCAACAGAAGTTCAACTTTTCGTTGGTAGCTGACTTGAGGTGAATGCTGTATCATGTGACAAGATTTAAAGTCTTACAAACTACCAAAATGCATGATCGGTTCAAATAAATGGTTTATTTTGGGGGGGGGGGGTTAACTACAACATCCACTGGCTATATTTTTTATTAAATATATGTAGACATAAGTATATTTTTCTTTAGCATATACTGAACAATGATAATAACACAAAACCATAATTTATGGGGAGGTTTTAAGGTAAAAGTGATAAAACCGATATAAATAAAATAAATAAATAAATATAAAGTATATATTTTCTTAAAATTCACATCAAAGGCAATAACACAAGCACAAGTTTATAAACACTATAAGTCACAAATGTATGTTTTTTAACATTTTTTTTTTTCTTACACAGCATTAGAAAATATGATTATGTATTTCGTAAATGTTAGCTGAACAAAAGAAAAAATCTATTACATATGGAGGGTAAAACTACCCCTAAACATCATAACCCCACACACTATATACGATTATAACACAACCCTGATTATAAGATGACCCCCCAAAATTTCGATATTAATTTAGGAAAAAAAGAAAAAGCCTGAATATAAGACTATCCTATAGGAAAAATGTTTTACTAGTATATATAAATTCACATTTAATAAAAACAATGATTGAGAATTTTTTTATTTCCTTTTATTTACCAACCTGCCCCCCCCAGTTATGCACATCTGCCCCAGGCTTGCCACTCTGCCCCCAAAGCCTTATACCTGTCTATATTCCACTCTGCCTCTCTGATATGCCTTTTAACCCCCTATATGCCACTCTGCCACCCCCGACTTTTCCCCCGACTCGTCCCCCGTACTTCAGACTCCCTGGTGTCTAGTGGGGGCAGCCGGATGGATGTCTGCACAATGCGCGTAGACAACCTCTGCTGTCCGTTAGTTCTGCCGGGGCTTCTATGACTGAGCACCGGAAGGTCATGTCACACCGGTGCTCAGTCATAGAAGCCCCCAGAGGAGGTTACCAGAGTGGAGGATCCAGGTCCCCTGCAGCACTGTGGGGGATCTGGATCTTAGTCTTATAGTCAGACCTCTATTTGAGGTGTGATTAGAAGACGACCTTGAATATAAGTCGAGGTGTATTTTTCAGAGCATTTTCTCTGAAAAAAACCTTGTCTTATAAATACGGTATTTCTTGAAAGTATACGGCTTGAAGATTTCAAAGCATCCCACTTGCCTTTGTAGGTCACCCACGGCAACCACAAATCTTCCAAGAACAGAGGTTTTTTGGGGGTTTCCCTTATCTTTTTTATGTTCTATGGCATATTTCAGGATGGATGCTGTACCCTGGCTTATCTGCAGCAAGAAAGAAAACACCAAAAAATAATCTCCCATGTCTCCTGAGCATAAAGAAACCACATATGCAAGAAAAGTATTTGGTCATTTTCATGAATGACCAAAAAAGGTCAAGTGCTCAAAGCATTTTTGAGTGTTCCAGAAATGCACACATCGTGATTTTTTTTGGGGGGGGGCGGGTAAGAGATAACAAATCATGAGAATGCACAGTAGTTTCAATTTTTTTATTTTTTATTTTATTTTTACAGTTGAACCAGGAAAGTGCACCTCATAGTTTTGAGGGTAAAACTACTCCTAAACATCAAAACAATAAGTTAATAGAATAATAAACTAATATTATCTTATAGTTAATAGCTAATAAGTTGAGTAGAAATCTGAGTTAAGGGTTAAATCACCTGAAGTATGATGTCTTTGCATGGTAACACTTGTTAAATGCGAGTTTGTGAGTGCCTTGGACTTTCAGTTTTGCTTGTCTTTAGGCGAGAGCATGCAAGTTCAATGAAACCTCTGATGTCCTTGTATGAAATGTACAACATTTGGTAAATCCCCCTGTGCAAACATATGAATTAAATTTAAAAATGAAATAATTAATAGATGTAACAAAACAGATGTCCCCTGGCTATGTAGCTCAGTGAGACTCAGGTATTTAAATCAACTTGGAGGGTATAGTCCCCAAGTATACTCCCTATCATACCTCACTAAGGGGAAGGGAGGTTAGTATTCAAAATATATTACTGATACAATTATAGTTGTTTGCCAATTTACCAATTAAACATGGTTGAGAACGTAACAATATATATTTACAGCACAATAGTTTGATCCTTAATTATGGTCCTGTGTTCCTGATTTTCCTGTGTATTGTTGTTGATTTTTTTTCGTCCAATTTTGGTGTGTTAACCACACTTTTATTAAAAGTAAGTAAC
Organism: Spea bombifrons; assembly: GCF_027358695.1. Classification (NCBI taxonomy): domain Eukaryota; kingdom Metazoa; phylum Chordata; class Amphibia; order Anura; family Pelobatidae; genus Spea; species Spea bombifrons. Next base: position 97,665,144 of record NC_071091.1, on the reverse strand, counting down.
ATACCAAAACTGGACAGAAAAATGTAATAATATTAATATATATATATATATATATATATATATAATTGCTAACAGAAATTACACTCCTATCATGCCCAGGCAACCAGTACATGCTAGAACCTGGGCATGATAGGAGTGTGATTGCTGTTAGCCTACCCTGCCTACCCTGCGTCCTGCTTGGTCCCTATTACTTTGAGGGATCAATTCTTTTTTTTCTAATATGGTGGAAGGGGTTAATTCTGTCGGCCTTGTGCCTTGCCTCTGCAGCCAAATCTAATTCCTTACTGGGCAATCAATTCTTTATTTTCTAATACTAGGGGAAATGTAGTCCTGTAAATCCTTTAGAACCTGCATGTGTCTGTCTGGCAGAGCTTGCCCTGTGCCCACCCAACCCTACCCTGGTGCTGCAGCTCAGTCTCCTTTCTTACTCCAGAGAATCCGTTCTTTTTTCTAATATTGGGGAAATTTGGTTCTATACAATTCTATACAATCTGCATGTGTCTGTCTGCCAGTGCCTGCCTGTGCCCTGTCAAGCCTCTGCTCTACCCTTCCCTCCTTAGGATTAATTATTATGTTTTTTTTGTAATATGGGGGAGAGTATTCAGTCTTGTGGCTGGATTTGTCTATCTGCCAATGCCTGCCCTGTGCCCTGCCTCTCTGGCTCAATCTTCATCCTTACCCTGAGGGATCTTTCGTGATTAGAAGAGGTCAATAAATTTACAGTTACAAACCAATTAATGTTTTGATGTCTTTGATAAAACTATGCACATATATATATATATATATATATATACATACATATATATATTACTTCAGCCATTTCTTTTTGCAGATAGTAAAACTTGGGCTTAGCAGAAGCATTCTGCAGTTCCTATTTTATTTTGCTGGCAGGCATGCGTTGATCTCTTCTCTGATCTCCTGTGTTGGAGGTACGGATTTCCATCCTTGCTGATAACAGGTTCCCCGTGTGGCTATGACATGAGAGAAGAAGTAGGTTTGATAGATGCATCTTCTTCTGAAAGTGTAATATCAAAATATCATGATACGCTCAGAGACAGTCTCTTCCTTTTTCTTCAAAGGCCAACAACTTCTTTCTGCTTGTTAAAGGTCATGCTGTTACAAGTTGATTTCATTTGCTTAGCAGATATATCTTTTAGTCCTGGTGGAATCAATATGGGAATGAGTGTTAAAGAAGAGACACTTACTATAGAGTACCAAAGTCTAGACATCATGACATCAATATAATGATATAGAAACAGTTGTACTATCATAAGGCACTACATGGAACTCAGTTTATGGAACAATTTATATGTACGGTAACTTAAATAAATACATCTTAAATACAGTATGTTAGGTCAAAACACAAGGGGGTACTGCTTCTGTTTCAATTAAATATTGTTTCTTAAAATATTTGTGAGCAAACTGTGTTTACTACTATTTCCGTTAATACATTTTCTCCATTGTATTAGTAGTTTCATAATTTCATGTTACGAACCTCATCAGAATTTACTCATCAAACTTTTAAGCAACGTTATGAAAATCATATCTTGTTTTTCTCTGTCTGTATTTTTCTTCATATAAGATATAGATGAGTTATTTGTCTATTTCTTCCATTACTATCTCAATACCTCATTATTTCTTTCTTCCTTCTATCGCAGCAAACCATTTCCACTTTTATCAACAACATAATTTGTTCACTTGTCACACAACCATTTGGTACATGTACCATTAGTAGTTGCCAACTACCAACATTATGTATTATACGTAGTACGCACTGTACAATTTAAATCTAGTGGTTAACAAGTACGTGATACAAAAGATACATACCTGTACATACCTGGCAAATCTAGTCTTATGGTACTTTCATAAGAAGTTTGTAGCAAGAATGGTGGGCTAATAAGGACCCCGCTCATTACCTTCTTAAAGGAATTATACAGGTAACTGAGACAAAGAATGGTTGATTGTACCATTTCTTTTTAAGGCAAACTCATGATCTTATACAGTATATTTCTTAGTTTACTTATATTTTTCTATTTAACAACCTGTATAATAGATGCCCTTATAAAACTATTTGCGTAGGTCCCCTAAAAACCTACAGCAGCCCTTATTTACACCAGGTGCTGCGACCTACCCCACTCCTGTGTTATAAGATGAGCTGGTAACCCAACCAATGAGCCTAAACCTCTCGAAGAAGCCTATTCTTTACTTTTCTTTACAATATTCAATTCACACCTTCTGTGCTAATCAGAATCTGTTCACATAGTGTTCTGCATATATATATATATATATATATATATATATATATATATATGTATATATATATATATATATATATATATATATACATACATATATATATATACCAGAATTACATTTTTCACATTTGAAATTTGATGATAGAAAAATGCCCATTTTCAGGAACATCAAAGTAAACACTTGTTGTGAGAAGTAAGATTTTTTTTGTAACCTCTATAGAGCAGTTTTACTTAAAACACCTAAATCAAGTAACCTCTTCTTTTATTCCTTCTTTAAATTAGTCTTTAAAGTGACAAAAAAATCCAATTTATGCTTCCACTTTATATATATATAATGATAGTATTTTGACGTGCCTGGATTCTCTTTTTCAGAATAATGTCTAATTTATCTTTAATGTGCTCCCAGTCAAATGTTTGCCCCTTAAGTGTACACTCAATGGACTCTTTAATAATTAATCCAAGCATTTACTTAATAATGCATCATACAATTCCTTAATTTCATTTAAAGAACAGAGTTGTTTTTTTTCTCCATTGTAGATGGGCTTCCACCAGTCCCAAATAAATGATTTACAGATTCTTCAAAGGGAAAGAAAACCTTTGTGATTTATTATGTAGTTTTACTAAATAATTTAGAGGTTATATAGATGTTCAAAGTGGGATGAAGCATACAAAGGCATTTAAGGCAGATGTCTCACATATTGAAGTTTTTTGGGGGGGTTTTCTGCATGAAAAAAAAGCTTTTCTGGGTTTTTTTCCATGATAGTATTTGGGATTGATATGCTGGTGGTATGTAGGGGATCCCGTGGAATGGCTATGCTGCTTCTACAGAGTGGAAGAAACAATACATCTAACGGAGAAGTTATCACTGGGAGATTTATCGCTTGACCCCACCAAGTCTGGCTCATAATCGAAATCAAGGTCATCCCCGATGATCATATACATTTCCACAAACTAAAATGTATACCCCCTACTCAGGAATTTCACACAGTCAGATGCCTGCTTTTGCCACCATTGTTTTTCAAATAACAATGACATTCTTTTTGTGTTGCCCACTAAACTCTACTCAGGAACAGTATTTATTATTTTAACACCAAAAACACACTGTGTGCAAGCATGGTCAAATGCTTAATGTTGTCACCGATATTTTATTGTTTTGTGTTGACCAAAAACTAGATGTTTTGCTTCAGTTAATTTTTTTTGAAGTGAAAAAACAGCCCTGGAATTAGACTCATCAGTCTGTAACGGCTGCTAATGAGTTAAAATGGTGCCAGCACACTTATATATCTAACGCTTGTCCCTTCCACTTGTAAATGCTTTTTGGGCCCATTAGTAACAGCCATAACAGTCAATGCGACCAGCCCTTGATGTTTTGGCTATTTATATGTACCCTCCTACACACAGTCCCTTCCGACTTTACCTCCGCAAAGAGCACCAAAAGGGGTTGTGATGGAGCCAAAACAGCCTGTAATGGCGGCAGCTAAAAGTGGCCAAAAAATGGACAAATCTTACCCACATTTCATCACTTCTGCTATTCGTTTTCGGTCGTGTCTTTCCCGTGCCTTCTCATTATCGGACATTCGTATAAATCCACAAAAGTGGTCAATTTTGAGTCTTATAATATATTTTATAATACATATAGGGTTGCATAACGTTGGGTTGGTGGAGATCAAAGAGTACATTTGCCCTCATGGTTGTTAAATTCTATTGAATCTAGTGCATTTTTAAGCTCCAGATTTTTACCTAGCCTAATCAACAGGACTCATATATATACAAATGGAACGAAGTATAAGAAATTGCACATAATAGTAAAAATACTAGCCAGAGTTAAATAACACACATTTTACATCTATATGTATATAACTAAAAGTGCCCTGCTATACTGTAGTGTGTAACATGACCCAGCCCTGTTACTGTATTGTTATTGTGATATTCATCTTCAAGTCTCAGTAGCTTGTGTGTAGCCGGTTCATACTATTAGGAAGGAAGGCAGCCATGGCCAGGGATCCTATGGTGGACCTCTGATTCCTGCTACATAGTGAAATACAGTAAGAACCTCTAATAAAGTCACATGAAGAGTATGTTAACATTAGAGTAATGCTTTCCAGCCTATTGGCTATTGGTACCTGTGAGAGGGAAAGCTGGGTCCTCTGGCCTTAAGTTCAAGTGGGCATCATGAAGCAAGAGGAATGGGATGGCGTCCCCTGATTTGGTCTGTGACAATGTAGATTTTTGTCACAGTAATAGTTTATACTGTAAACGGTCACAGTGGAGCTGGGTCCCTGTAGATGTTTTTCTTGGTGAGTGATCTGTGTCTTTCAGCCACCATCCTTCTTTAAGCCTTCAGTGAGTCCTCTCTTCGGGGGCCCCTGGAAGGAATTGGCTACGTATCCCCAAGTGGGGAGTGCAGCCCTGAAGAAGATTGGGCTTCATATGAAAAACGTAGGTTGTCTAGGTCTTCTAGCTCAGTTGGTTCATTACAATGTCCATGACCTACCAGTCAAGTCTTTTGTGGAGGTGGTCAAATTGTCGAGTTCTTCCCTGCGTTCACAGTCATATTGTACTGTGGTCAATCTGACTTTAGTTGACAGTCCAGTTGGTCAGGCAATTCAAATGTGATGACATGAGCAACTCAACTGAAAACGTAAAGCTACTAATTACTAAAATCTTTGACCCTCTAAACAAGTTAGTAGACCGACAGGAGTAGAGTTATGTTATTCCTTTTCATTAGAGCAGCTATGGGTTAAATGCTACATTCATACCAGTATTCTATGAAACATACCATAACTATCTTAAGATTCAATCAATCTGTTCACCTTCTCTCATCTATTTTTGGTGAGGGTCTATAATACAAATTATTTGAAATATTGAGTGCATTTTAAAGTTATTCCTGCCCACTCTGTACGACTGCATATTCAGTAATGTACAGATGTAAAAAATGTCAAGCATTCTTTCAATGACGCCCAAGTTGTTTATAGTCGCCCAAGGACAAAACCAAAGAGATGTTAAACACACAATTCATAATACGTTATTGTTCACTAATTTATCTTATCTCATACAGTGCAAGGTAAACTGAATCTTCTACAGCATATTAGATACTTAATACCTTTGAGAACACATATTTCTTTCATTTTAACACAGTCCCAATTTGCATAGTATGTACATAATAAAACAGAAAATATGGCAATAGTCTATAGCTCTCTGCAGCTATAATTGAAAAAGAGAAAATAAATTAGCTGCTTGTGATTTAGGGTCAGAAAAAAAAAAGGAAAACACATCTAACCGAGGCAGATAAAGCACTATCCTATAACTATCTGTAAACCTCCAGGATTTCCCAATCTCAAAGGTATACATTATTTAAGATACATGTGTAAAATGTAATTTGCATTATAAATTGAGTCGTAAAGGCACATGCATCATACAATTGCAAGTTAAATTGAATGTTCACTCTATTACAAGTTGGAATATAAAAATATAGAGATTGTGGGTTTTTTCCTAGATACTGGGATTGACCTACATGGAATAAAAGGCGCCTTTCTATATGTTAGCTCTTCAACATATGGGATGTGAAAACTATGGATGGAAACTATAGCGTATATAGCGTATATTACCAGAGACAACCTTTCCATCAAAGAAGCTTGTCCAAATTATCATGTCCTAGTGAATCTTTCCTTTTAAGTGTTAAAGGTTTTTCTACTTTGGACATATATATATATATATATATTATTATTATTATTATTATTATTAATTTGTTTTTTTTAAAAGGATCTATCACTAATTTGATCCACAATAATTTAGTGCATATAGAAACACACACACACATATGTATCTTACACTGTTTATCTATATATCTTCCCACGATTATAAGATGCAAAGAGCTAATCAATTGAACCAATCCATTGGTTGCTATGGCGATATGACCGCTTTTCAAACGTTACACCAGAATTGCCTCTTCTGTGCATATCCCCCATAAGGTGTCCAGTTCATATCACCGATTGTGATTAACTCTTGCGATGCTGGACCATAACTGTGCACGTGCATTAGCGTAATGGATGTGACCGACCATGTGTTTCCATTCTGTGTAGTGCGCACTTCTAAGCATTTCTTAGATAACCCATCTTTAACATGAAAATTCACAAGATAAACTCATATACATTAAAGGATATTGGCATTGATCCTTCATACCATACTATTTATGCTCATTCATTTTCAAATGTCGCTGGTTAACCTTTTGGAGCATATGGATCATGTCATTGTCCTTGGCTCGTTACTTGACACATGTTTACTTAGTGGTGTTAATCCAGAAATTGGTGGTTTTGTTAATTTAAGTGGTCCAAAGAATGTCTTTTCAGCATCTATGTGCCATTTGCTTTCCCATGATTTAATTCTGTGATCTTGAACCTCCATTTTTCCAACAGCCAATTTTTCATAGCCTGGAATAATACGATTTGTGTCATTTTCTTTAACATTTTTGGTAATGGCTGCCCTTTTTCTATAATTCCACATAAAACTTAATTTACCCGACTTTTACACCCAAAAGACTAATAGCTTATTAATTTAGAGCGTTCCTCCCAAGTGTCCCTCTTCAGGAAAGACAGTCCCTCCTTTGGACTCAAATCCCTCCTTTAAAGGAGAAATATATAAAAAAAACTATAAGTATATAAATTAATGATCGCGCTTTCTGAGAAGAGAAGCATTTTCTGAAAGAATTACACAGCTTTTCACTTTCAAATTTGCCAGCTAAATAACTATGTATAGGTAATATTTTACCCTCAGATGACCGTCAGGGGCAAAGTACTTGGACTTAGAGACATATAGGGGGTGGTTTATGAAGGCATCGCAGGAGCAAACGCTGAAATAAAATACACGCAACAATCAATAACTGATTTTGTGACATCCTGCCGATATGTAGTTCTGTTTAAGAAAAAGCAAATAATCAGACAGTATAAAGTAGCGTATCCCATGTATAAATATTTGCTCATTTATGATCCAAATAAACCCGAGAAAATCAACTGCCCCATCCTAAATGGTATTATCGCATCCGTAACAAAGCCTATCACGCAAGTCCTAAAACAGTCACACAGTCCTAAAATAATACATACTTTTAACTTTAATCCGCGAATACACATCTCGTGTTACATAGTACATTCCTTACCAGGTGGCTTTTAAAATACATTACTACTCAGAGACTTTGACTTTTTTATGTAGTAATATTATTTAGAAAACATGAACATGGGGCATTGGCAACATCCCATTTGTCCCAAACTATTCAATTAAATAAAATATATCATATGCATAAAGAGTAATTCCGGGGCAAAGTTTACAGCGTAAAGTAAACCGTATTGATTACTCAACACGCTTCCAGGATTACTCAGTATGAATATGGCCAAATATGTTCATCAAGTTTAAGCTGTGTATTAATTAGATTTCTCAGATATTTTTGGCAAAGTTTTAAAAATAACAAAAACTTCAAAAAATGACTTTGGCATAGACTTTTTCAACTTTACTTTACTTTAGTTTACAGAAGACAGAATTGTTTAATTAATAAGCTTGGCATAAACATTTTATAATTTTTATTTATTTTATTGTTTCCTCTCTTTTTTTTTTTTAGTTTATCAGCTCTGCTTTTCCAAAGCTAGAACCCTTTGTATCTTGTTTTTTTTTCCCCAAAAGACCTCACTATCACTGATATTTCTGTGATCTAAATAGAAACTGAAATAGCATTTGAAAAGTGAAGTTTGTATTACTCAAAAAAATCAATGCACATTAATGTATTTTTTTTTTTTAATATTTCAATCATTAAAAAGCAGCTTTGTAGTTGAAAATCCCAAGCTAGTCATAGAGTGGGAGTTTTTCCAGCATCTACTTAAATCCAAATAAAAAGTACAGCAATCTTCTGGCACAGACTCACTGTAAAGCTTTAAAAACAATTTAGCAACTGTCATTGCTGTAATTACAGTAACTAATTACCATCCTTAGCAAACAAATAGCTTAACATAATACGCAAGCCGAATCAATTTTGAAGAAATGCAAATTTCCGAAAACGAAAAAGGGCATTTTGGCAAACCTGAAAGAGAAGCGGGAAAATAATACACTTTGTTTTATCTACACATAATTCCCAAGGAATATCATATCATAAATATTTGCATTCAATTCTTATCAGGACATTTGCATTTGCCTCTTATCTGTCTGCAAGCCGGACTCTGCCAGATAGAGAGTGGAGCTCCACGCCATGCACATATTTCTAATGAATCACGTCTCAGGCCAATAGAATATTTTGGCTGGAATTTTATCACTGAGATGAAGAGGTCATTTGCTCACAGAGTTGGCTCATCTTGGAATAGCCTTGAGATTGTGATGTGATTCACATGACTTTGTTAAGAAATAAAATTATGTTAATGAAGGTAATCTAAGTTATAGCAAAAAGAACAGTGAAGCTCCATGTAATATATGCAAAAATATTATTGCATGTAGAAATCAGTTTTAAACCACAAATGTAAGTCTTTTTTTTTTAATCATCACAATATGTTTGATAGCAATGGTTGTGGATGTAATTAAGGGTTGGGAATATTATAAATTCATTTTTTATTATTTTTTTCCTTTCGAGAGTAGTGAGCATAAAATAAAGCCAAGAACCAAAGGAGAATTTTGGTCTTAAAGTGGGTAGAACAATGGGCGCACTAGATGGGCCACTCAGCTCTTATCTGATCACAAGTTCGATGATGACAAGTCCGCGTGATTCAAGTGGAAAGTCCATATTTCCATCACTCACTCTGCAGCATACTTGTGTTTAGAGCATTACAAGGCCTATGTCTCCCGTTATGCATAAAGCGCCTTCACGTGTACAATGTATCAGAAACAAATACAGCTTGGTTAAAGTAAAAGAATGGTGAATAATATTCTCTAGAGGTTACCATCGCTGTATTACCATCAGAATTTTCAGAAAAGCAAATCGTAACATTATACGGAAAGACAAATAAAGAGTACATTAAAGTTTAATGCAAAAGGCATATTATGTACACGTATGTGCTCACTATATAAGAAATGTTAAATCAAAAATAAGTTTCCCCACTTCTCACACCTAATATAAGACTATCATAACAATTATTACTATGGTGCAAAGAAAAAAAGGAGAAAAACGTCATATTTTAGTTAACAGGCAAATACTACATTGCTCAAAATCAGTTATGGCTTTTTTGGTGGGCCTTTTTACGGAAATAAAATCGACAGAATAGACAGAATCTCAACTCCTTGGCATCCATGTGTACTGGATAAAGAGAACATCAGTGCTAGGCAGATAGTATAAGATAGAATCTTATGTAATGGGATTGGGAGTACATCAGTACACTAAAAAAGTCATCATACACCTGAGACCACAATTTAGCGCCACTAATCCTTTTTAATAAAATATGCAGATTTAAATAGAGTAAATAACATAAATTCTTTACTTTTCCTCTCACTGATTTCTGGGCCTAGAAGGTTTTGTCCTGTGAAGTGACTACAAATTCAGGAGGCATTTTATCTCTGGATAAGTAAAAAATAAATAATTCAATTTATTCCTACAATAAGTGAAGTGCCAGGAAACAGATGACCAACCAGACACATCAGTACAGGCTCTGCCACACCGACCCCCAAACACACACACACCAGGACAGGATCTGCCACACAGACACCCAAACACACACACCAGTACAGGCTATGCCACACTGACACCTAAAGACACACACCAGGACGGGCTCTGCCACACCGACACCCAAACACACACACCAGGACAGGTTCTGCCACACCGACACCCAAACATACACACCAGGACAGGCTCTGTCACACTGACACCCAAACACACACACCAGTACAGGCTATGCCACACTGACACCTAAAGACACACACCAGAACGGGCTCTGCCACACCGACACCCAAACACACACACACCAGGACAGGTTCTGCCACACCGACACCCAAACATACACACCAGGACAGGCTCTGCAACACCAACACCAGGATAGGCTCTGCCACACCAACACCCAAACACACACACCAGGACAGGCTCTGCCACACCGACGTACATGACGTGACTTCGCTGGGTTCCTGCATCCCCTTGGCGGTACAAGAGACGTTGCTTGCAAAGTGCCTGAGCGGGGCCCTACGGAAGTGATCATGGGGGGTCGCGCGGGCCCCCTAGAACCAGTAATGCTGATTAATTTACAGTATCTTTAATTATGACTATGAATGAAGCTGATTCCATTTAACGAAAAACAATTTAAAAAAAAAATCCTTTTAAGGTCGTATATTTTAATAACTTTTTACTAGTTTGTATCAATTGTTTCTCAGAAGAACAGATTTTAAGCTTTTATACTACAAAAAATATTGTTACATGTTAATTCAAAATAGAGTCTTTAAGCATAAAAAATACTAGCACCAAATATTTGCAAGTCAACATTTACTTATAAATAGCTCTTCTTGGTTTTTAGCTATCTTTGATGAATTTGAGTTAATAATACCCATTAAAAATAGGGATTAGTTCTAGAAAATATATTTCCTGTTTAGTTTATTTTTAAATATTTAACTAATTTGTTCATTTGCATAACAATATCTTTCTTGTATCAAAAAATGAAATGGTTGGACAATGGTTTTAGATGCAAATTGAAGATTGAGTTCATAGCTGAAGAGATACTGAAATATGAAAGAGTCAATAGGGCATACTCGAGTTGATGTCCTCTTCCCAAATTGGAGGATCCGGGAAGACATCACCACAGCACAGCCATTTTAGCAGATATTGCCGGGTTATGTACACGGAGATGCAAACAAAGAAAGAAGATACCAAATTACAGATTGAAGACTGAAGATAGAATAGAGAAGGGAAGGGAAAAGAAAAAAGATGAAGATGAAGAAGAAGATGCGGAAGTGGTCAGCAGAGAAGGTAGGAAAACATTTAGAAAGTGTGTGAGAGTGAGTGACAGTGAGAGTGAGTGTAGGCCCTGGTAATAAATTTTGTTCCTGAATTAAAAATGCCCCCGAATTGTTGGCAGAACCGAATGGGCAGGGAACTAAATTTGTTGCCAGAAAATGAATGGGCCCAAAACCAACCAAAGCATTTGTCCAAATTGTTTTTGGCCCATTTGCACACGCCTTATATGTACCATAATAAAAAATAATTCTCTCTTAGTGGGGTTTATTCACTAAAGAGGGAGGTGGTTGGAGTTAAAAGGCCAACCCTGATGAACTTCTGCTCCAAGAATAGCTTGGATGGTTCTGTATAAAGCATATTTAAATCAATGAGATTAATGCGTTATACAGAGAAATTTGCCAATGATGGTCCTATATATTACACTGTGAATCGTTAAAGTTGATACCACAGCTCACCTGCGAACTCTCCTGGTAACGCCGGGTTTTGTACATGGGTCACAATGGCTATCGCCCCCTTAAATCTCCCCCTCTCCTCTCCAGTTCATCAAACATCTCAAGCTGACAAAAGGATAGACTACTTTCAATCCTAATTAATCAATAAAAACTTTTTGTAATTAAAATATTGCTTTATTTGGAAATAATGTGATTTTGTCTGATCCAAAATGAAATTGTCATATATGGTTCTGTGTCTATCAATACATCTCACTGGGGACAGTGAAATCTAAATGAAATGTAAGCATGCAGAAGTTTCTCTTTTTATGTTTCTCTGTTTCTCTTCTATCCATCCATGTATCCTCATTTACAGTGAAATTGAATTAAAATGATGTGAGGCTACTAAGGAATTATTTTAGTATGTCTGCTCTCATATTTTTCGTAATAATCAGCTTTATCAGCCATAGTAAAAAAGAAACTTTTTCTGTTTCTGTTCTGTATTTGCAGTTTACGTCTGTGAGTTTCCTTAAACTACTTCTTTGCAATAAATCCTGTTGAAAAAGGAAAGCATTCGTCCTATCTGAATTCACAAAGTTTATTGATTCACTCTTGTATAACATGGAATACACATGGCTGACAACAGCACAGCTACGGCCATATAATGATGCTGATTGTTCCTATGTATATAAAAGACCACCCAGAGTCAAACAGGGGTCAAGTTAGACTCCTGGCTACAGCCCATGTCATCTATAACCAAATATCTTTATTTGTAATTGTTTTAGGGTAACTGAGTAAACCTTGTGGGTCCGCAATACCAGAGAGCCTTCGGTTTCGACTGGATTGTTCATCAGATACTTTGAAATCTCACTGCTCAAAATACTCAAATATCTATAAATCTAGCAATAAGCTGATGCATTTATTGCATCATGACCCAGTCCTAGTATGGGTCTATGCTAGTCTATGTTAACAAAGTTCCATATTAGAATTGTGTCTAATTCTGGTGTTTTAATAAGACTGATTGTATTAGCATTTCAAGTACCTGCAATCCACAATTCAAATGGATGCTTAAGTGAGGTGTAGTTTTCTGGTTTATGACTATTTACAAGAAAAGTCCATTTAGGTTAGTACTGCGAATGCCAGCGTTATGGCAATCATGTCTCCTATCTAACATATTGAAAACTGACTACAGGTTAAACTATCAGAGCCCTAAAGATGTGAAAGTCTTTTTTTCTTTTAAAAAAGCTGCTATACCTAATTTCTGGTTCTAGAATATATATATATATATATATATATATATATATATATATATATATATATATATATATATATATTCAATATTATTTTTTGTGCTTAACTATGTTGTGTTGAAATCACATAGGTTCATTTAACTAATGAAAACTGTTTAAGAATTGAATAAAAATACAGTGTAATAATATCTTTGGCTTTAGTTGGTAAATAATGATCAGAGAGGGGGAAAGGTGAGATCTTACAAACATGTTAATACATCTTCTAGCAGTATAGCCCTGTCTATCTTTTAAGTATTATCATTTATGTTCAAAAGTTTTCTTTGAGGTGGGAAGAACTTATACTTAAGAGCCTATTATCAGAAAAGACACAGGGAAGCCAAAATATTTATGTTTGTTCGTGGCACACAGACAAAAGACAGCACTCAGGAAAAGGGTTTCTGATTAAGTGATTGAAAACACTCTCATGTATGTTAATGGATTCTTCTATCCTGTAGATACCATCATCTTCATCCTTATCTCTGTTCTTGAACTTATTTTAAACATTCTGTAGCTCTCATACAATTACAAACTTTGCTCCTTTGGCATCCTGCTTCCTCGGAGCAAATCAAGTCATTTATTTCCATTATGTTTTCGTCAGTCTTCTGAGCAGAGCATCACGCAGGTCTAACAGATGGGATTCACACAGGTGCACTTTGAGATAGGATTCTCATATATGGCATTTGAAACGTTATAATTTACACATGATCTTAGAGCTATTTTTGTGACTTTGTATAGAACTTCTCCTGGACACGTACGGTATAAAATAGTCATAGTTGCATAATTGATGACAAAATTTGTTTGCTAGGTTGTCCCTAGGGTGTGTGACCCTGAGAGCCCAGCACTCCTACTTGTATTAACCTGTAAAAGTTGCAAGGAAAGCACTGAACATATTTTAGTTCTGTATTTTCTGAAGAAAAAAGTGACCTTCATGAAAGTTGTTGAGCTATGTCGGGGTTCAGGTCAGCTGCTGTGTTAGTCCCTATATAAATGAAATTTGCATGTGCTTCGACAATAATCATAAGGGTCAGACCTAGACTGTATATTAGGCAAATGCCCAGTGGGCCGGTGCTCCATGGTGTCTCCCAAGTACCTTTATTCAGCCCCTTTTTGTCTTTTTAAAGCCTTCAGGTCAAGGTGCTGGTGTCCTGTAAAGACCACAGAATTTAAAAGATCCTCCAAATGAGGTGCAACGTGAGAAACAAAAACAATGAGCCATTCAAGACCCCAGCCTTTCAGGTTAGCCATTTTTAGAAAATATTATACCGCCACTGAGCCTAAAAACCTGGGTCCAGTAATATAGAAAGATAAAAATTACCCAAAAAGGTCCAGAAGTGGAAAGTGTGCACTGAAAAGTTAAGTGCACACACCAGATACCTGCACTTATGTGGGAGCAACCAAAACACCCTGGGGCTTCAACCACATTCAGTCTTAAGGCCATGTACCAACCTTTCCTCTTCGACATAGGTACTCAGTTGATCTTACTCAAAGCGAAGCATGCACCAAGATTTTATGGTACTTGGCTGTGTATTTCCAGTCGGCAGGCGCACACTGGATTTTCACGTGCCGTTTTTCATGCTCTCGCCCCCTTGCGCTTCCTGGCAGCTAGTCTCTCTAGGAGGCCCCGGCAACTGCTGCACACACTTGTTACTCTCTCTTTGTGCCGGTTCACAATTGTTCAGAAAGCTACCTTTCGACCTACACAAGGCCGATCCGGGTCAGAAAGGCCCTTTTTAAACTGTATTGAACTAGCACCGGGAGACAGGAGGACAACGGGGTCACGTTACGTCACCCACATCGGTTAAACTGAGGCTGCAAGCACAATGTGCTAGGACCGGATCTAAAGCTGCAGGAGAAGTAAGGGAGTTCAGAGAGGAAAGGAGGAGGGTATTATGTTTTATGTATGTGAGCATGAGTGTCTATGTATAAGTGTATGTGAGCATGAATGTGTTACTATAGATGTGTACGTGTAAGTGTTTGTGTGTGAGCATGTACAGTGCCACCAGGCATCTGCCCAATATGCCAGATGGACAGTTCAGACCTGTCCACTCTAAACAGTGGCGTCGCTACAGGGGGGCAAGGGGGGGCAATTGCCCCCCCTAGGTTATTCCTTGCCCCCCCTGTTGCCCCCCCGCCGAATTTATAACCACCCAGGACAGTCCTTGACTGCTAACGACGGCATGGTGCCGTCGCTAGCAGTCCCAGTCAGGTGCTAACGACGGCACCATGCCGTCACTAGCACTATCTTACCTTGATGGAGGTCTGTGGACCTCCATCACCACCTACCCCGGCGATCTGGCCCTCACACTGAAGGCCATCACCGGGCCACCCGATCTGCCCGGTGACGTCTCGCGCAATGACGCGATGACGTCACCGCGCAACTTTATTAACAACTGACAATTGTCAGTTAAAGAGGTATGGGGGCATGCTGCTTAGATGCCTGTATCTCAGGCATCTAAGCAGCTACAGACCCCCAACATATACCGTTGGAAAGGTAATCGCCTCACCTTTCCAACGGTATATAGATTGTAAAAGAATTGTAAAAGAATAAAAAATATTAAGTTAAAAAATGATTTGGGGTCTCTAAAGGCAGATAAAAAAAGATCAAAATTGCCTAGAGACCCCCAAATTAAATTATTTAAACATAAAGTAGTTAAACTTAAAAAAAAAAAAAGTTTAAGTATTCTAGCTAAATGATCACTGTGGTAGCCAATGTTACCACAGCGATCATATAGCTATAAAAAGTCACATTCCCTTTTTAAAAATGGCCGATACTAATTTTTAATCCTATGATCCCTTTGATCATGGGGTTAAATTTAGCCAACGGTAGAGGGAGGCAATTTTTGAAATCCTGATGAACTGCAAATATTATTAAAATCAGCCATTTAGCCTGTGCGGTACGTGAGTAACCATCTCATCCCTGGAGCGCCTTGCATTTTTACTGCAAAACTTATTTTTGCTGTAAAAGTGATTTTTTCTTTCTCCCTTTACCATCATTTCTTTGGGATTGTAAGGGGAAAGAATGGTGTGTGTGCTACTGTGAGTAAATGTATGGAAAGAATGGCGTGTGCTTCTGTGAGTGAATGGAGATATGAAAGGCGTGTGAATGGTCAGTAATTAGGGTTGAAGCCTTGACGTGGCATTACTGCTCACGTAGGAAGTTAAATTATGGCACAAAAAGTACACATTTGCAAAAACTACACCCCTTGGCGCATCAAATGAGGGGCTGCATGTGTTTCTAGTACAAACCTGGAGTGCGCAAGATATTTTCAAGCCAAAGCGACATATTCAATCATTATTTGTGCACTCAACTTTTGTCCTAGAAATACATGTAGCCCCTCATTTGAAGCTCCAAGGGGTGTAGTTTCTTAAAATGGATGAATTGTCTGAATGAGGGAGAGCATGAGTTAATATGTGGATGATTTGTCTGAATGAGGGAGACCGCGAGTTAATGTGATTGTGTGTATCATATATGTATAATTGTGGAAGGGCAAAGATGGCACTAGCAGGATGTTTGAGCCTTGGGGAACAAGATTGCACAGGCAGGGTGTATATGGGACAAAGATGGCAAATCGTATGTGTTATCTGGATGCTGGCCAGGTTCTATGTGTGCAGTGTGGACGCCAGGGCTGACTTTGGGGTGTGCAACCTGTGATCTATGCCTGTAATTTAGGGTGTTTTAAATATACCTTTAATGCCGTGTTTTTATGTGAATTCCAATTGATATGTACCTGCAAAGCTTGGTTTGTGTGTTCTTTTGTAGATCCATATCTGCTATGCTATGTTTCCATACATTATTTATGTATACCTGCAAATACAGGGTTTGTATGTCTTGTTCAGTTGATTAATACCTGCAATGCTGTTTCCATGTATTGATTTGATCTATACCTGCAAAGCTACATTTCATATATTATTATTGTATACCTGCAAATACAGGATTTGTATGTCTGATTCTGTTTATTTGATATATACCTTCAGTGCTGAGATCACAAGTGAAGCTGGGTTTGTGTGTTAATGTGTTGATCTATACCTGCTATCGGCAGCAGGGTGTAATATTTATATATATATCGGCAGCAGGGACTAATATTAGGCCCTGAAATCATTTAGTGGAAAAGTTAAGGTATTGTGTTGTTTAACGGATTTCAAGGATTAGTCGTACTAAATTGTGGCTTCAGGCTTCCCATGTTGAATGATCAAGTATTGTATTGTCCAAAAACAAAAGTATCATACCATAGCACATTACTTTTGGCAATATATACCGTATTGGCTCGAATATAGGCCGCACTTTTTTCCCCCACTTTAAGTTTTTAAAGTGGGGGTGCGGCCTATATTCGGGGTCTAGCGCCCGACGCCCGGGACATGCAGTCCCGGGCGCCGGGCAGGCAGCGGGGTTAAGATACAGATCCCCCGCAGCGGTGCAGGGGACCTACATCCTTCTCCCCGATACGCTCAGACAGCCTCCCCTGCCAGCACTTCCCACGGGGGGGGGGTGCCGGCACGGGAGGTTATCTAAGCGTTTTACCTCTGCCCACCCCCGACTTACCGGAGCAGACTCCCGGGTGTCTTGCGGGGCCGGCGGGAGACATCTACGCAATACGCGCATGCAACTTCCGGTACCGGTACCGGAAGTTGCATACGCGTATTGCGTAGATGTCCCTCGCCGGCCCCGCAAGACACCCGGGAGTCTGCTCCGGTAAGTCGAGGAGGGGGGGGCAGAGGAGGACAGCGGCAGCGTATCGCGGGGAGGGAGGACAGCGGCAGCGTATCGCGGGCAGGGAGGACAGCGGCAGCGTATCGCGGGCAGGGAGGACAGCGGCAGCGTATCTCGGGGAGGGAGGATAGCGGCAGCATATCTCGGGGAGGGAGGACAGTGGCAGCGTATCTCGGGGGGGGAGGACAGTGGTAGCATATCTCGGGGAGGGAGGACAGTGGCAGCATATCTCGGGGAGGGAGGACAGTGGCAGCATATCTCGGGGAGGGGGACAGAGTGGCAGCATGTTTTTTTTGGTGCTTTTTTAAAGAAAAAAAACTTTTTCTTTAAAAAAGCACCAAACTTTTAGGGTGCGGCCTATATACGGGGGCGGCCTATATCCGAGCCAATACGGTATATGTGTGTGTGTGTTTTTTCAGTGGTATGATTTAATGGTGGAAATTATTAATGCCCCCCCAGTTTGACTGTGGCATCTTGTGTGCCCCCCCTATATATTGTTTCTAGAGTCGCCACTGACTCTAAATGATCTTATTATGAACTAATTGGTAATATTTCTTGCTGTTTTCCAAGCCTACTCTGTTATTTAACATTCCTTTTTTTGGACGTGTTAATACAATAGGTACAAAAGCTTGTACACATTGTATTTTCAGAAAAATAACATTGATGCTTCTTGTAAAATTATATCAGCTTGTGAGAAGAACAAAATTAAAACAGTGGGGAAAAAAAGAGATGTTCCTTTTAATCCAATGGACATATCTTCTAGATGACTATGAATGTTAATACATTGCAAAATCTAGGAATTTTCTAAGTCTAGAAAGACACAGAGGCGAATATTATTTCTCCCTTTATTCACACCCTTTAATATCGTGTTTGTGGTCATTTTTTTCTTCTCTTTTCAACTTGAAGCCAAGGGCTGTTCTGAAGGGATTGTTTTCCTGTTTGCTCTTTTTCAACTTGAGCCAGACATTCAAATGTTTGTTTTCCTTTCTCGTTGAAAGTTGCAGTTGGAAAGTTCTAGGTTGCAAAGAAAGAGGAGAATGGAAATGGGATCACAGACTTTATAGGATTGGGTGCACCCTGATTGTCGGCGGGGTGGTATGCATATGCATGTTACACTTTTTTCTGTTCAATTTAAAGATACATTGTATATTTAACTTTGCTTCTGTGGAGTAAGTAAAGGAAGACTGATGCATAATACTCTGTGTCTTTCATAAAATCTAGACTTTACTACACATAGCTTGTAAAATCTAGGAATGTGCTTTTAGTTCAGCCTACAAACCCCCAACCCTTTTGTGCAAAAGTGCAGGAGTTTCATAGGTCTCATTAGTGAGAAAATCATACATTTAGTTGTCACATCTGTTCAGCAAGCGATGTTTATTCTATCATTAATAATTAAGAAGACATTTAAAAACCGTATATTTTTATTTTTTAATTGCTTATTTAGATAGTTCATTATTGCAATTCTTTCTGTGCATTTCCCTATGCTCTATTCATTTTTCAAGGTAGTAAGCCTTTAAATTAATATGCATATGTTTTGTGGCTGTGCTGTACATTATATGTAATCTCACATTTATACATGTAAAAAAATACTACTAAATGTTGTATGTAGGGCTGCTGGCTAGATGACATGTGGCAATTTGCTATGTAAAATACTCAATCCATCTGCCTGGTTTGCCAGATGACCAGTCGAGGCCTGCTTTCTTGTGTGCAAAGTTACCCTGCAAATTTAATTCCAAGATTTACCATCCAGATTTTGTATAGATGTGTATTATATTACTTAACACATAAAAAACAAAAAAATACAAACAATTGAAAAATTCAGCGAATATCATTGTCAGGGTCGAACCTCGTGCGCACAACCTGGCCTCACTGTGTCACGCCGGTGTGAGGAGAGTGGGCACATGGCGAGGTGCCGCTCGTCTTCTGGCTTCCATCGCCACCTCCGATGCCTAATGCCCTGTTCCCTGTGTCCTCACAGGGGGGCAGCGATCAGGGTGAAGACAAGGCTGTGGACTCAGCAGAGGGGGTGGAGCCTGCACGGCATAGCCTCCGGAGACGTGGCAGCCAGGCAAAGAGACGCTAGGGGAATGAGAGGAGGCGGAGTCCTCTGACTCCACCCCCTCCCAGCTACACAAAGGGGAAAGAAGGAGATACCAAGTAAGGGGAAGGGACTATTACAAACCACCCCTATATAAACCCAGCAACCACTTCACACAGGGCTTACTTGTTAAGCTGTACACCTGTGTGTTTCCTGCTGTCTTGCTTTGGAGAGTACTTGGATTTTGACCCTTGATTGTGACCCCAGATTGTGACCTTGACCATTCTCTCTGGATTTTCCCCTTGTGTACTATTGCTGGACTTTTTTCTGCTTCCTGCGCTACGCTCCACATCCTGACCTGGGGGGAGACCAGGGATTAGCTAGGAGATACTTACGAAGATGTACACGAAGAAACAAGTAGGGGAAAATAATAATGCAGGAGAGTTATGTATAAACACTGATTGGAAAACATCTTAAACTAGTACCCAGCACAATGTTCCTGTTAATTGAAGCATTCCATTGGTTGATATGGTGGTAAGACCACCTTTCAAACTTTGCACCTGAATCACTTTTTGTGGTAACCCCCATATATTTCTCAAGAATAGAGATATGAATAGAATACTACAATTTCACACACTGCCCTCGGGTTTACATGATTACAATTTTTTAAAATGCGGTTGGAAATGTTAGATAATTCAGATGAAATGTTTTGGTGGTGTTTGGGGTATTTGGTATTGTATTAAAATCATGTGACTTGACATGTTATTCTACATAATGCACATAACTTTGGCTGCATCACAGGGGATGCTCCCAGTGAGAATGCACTATGCATGGCGCCATTCTGTATATTGCAGGCCATTAGCAGGAGCCCTGTGTCCTAAAGTGAATTGTGTATATTCTCCAATTCATGGGATCATAATGAGTTACATGAAATGACGACACAAAGAAACAGCAGCAATTCAGCCATTCATGTTCCGACACAATGGAATTGGTAATTGTTAATGCTAAACATGTCAATTATCAAATACTTATATGTGGCCAACCAGAGAACATGATTAGCTAAGAGTCATAGAACCATTATTTTAATTAATCATATCTAGTATAAAGAGTTAATATATATTAATGCATACATTAGTGCAGTGGTTCTGTAAACCAAGAACCAACACCACATATAGACAAGTTCAGAGTGAGCCTGGAATTCTACCCTCCTTGTGATTCTTGAGGATAGATTTGAGATCCATTTTTTACGCAAACTTTAATCCTGTAAAACTGTAATCCCAAACAGAAGCATTAGGTCACACTCTAAAAGTCAGTATATTTTTATATAGGGAGTTCTGGAGATTAGCGGTGTATGTAGGGGCAGCATAACAGGGTTGAAAAGAGACAATAGGGAGGTCCCAACAAGGGCTCATGAGGATGGAAAATATGGGGAGAGATGTCTTCACCATCCACCCACCCATTTGGTAGGTGAGTTTTATGTCTCAGCTAACGTAGGAGCAGGAACCCATGGGAAGCTTTCACTTTATCTCTAAGATAGGGTTGCGCTTTGAGTAAAGTTTGGTACACTTGGGTAAATGAGTATGGGCTGCCAAGATGAAGTTTGGTTTTAGTAGCTTGTTAACTGGGCTGGCAATAAAGATAAGTCCATTAGTGGCGGCTTTGGGTATGAGCCTCATGGGCTTTGGTTATTCATATCCAAGGACTTACCTGGTAGTGTGGTTATTTTTGGGAAGAGGAGATAGGGTAGGGCCTACAAGGCGGAGGATGCCACCTACACCATGGCCAAGCGTTGCTTCACAGATATGTTAGTGGACAAATATGGTGATATTCTAGCAAAATCTATACATTTCTAAAAATATTGTATGTAAAATTGCTCAATTGCCTTTTTATTTTTCTATTATGCACGAGAAAAGTTTACAAATGTTTTCATTGTTTGAGGTGTAATACAATTTGCTGAAGCGAGATACTTTTGTAACTTGCTAATAACTTGCAATGAAGGAAGAAGCCTTTTCTTGTAATTTAACTTTTCTCCCAAAAATTTGAATAGCCCACATGCAGCCAAGAGATATACCAAATTGAAACATCATTTTCAATAAGCGTTGGTGGCGGACACTAATTGATATTGTCTGACTGAGCATGTGCGCCTATCAGAAGTGTTTAGTCAGCTGACTGAATTCCAATTCAGCACAAAAAAAGCTGGCATGAATGTAAGATGTTCTCGCATTGAAATTTCTGTTTTGATTTATGAATGTTTTCAAATTTTTAAGATTCCGAATGTTGTTTCACCTGTGAGTAGAGATATAGCTTTGCTTGGCGAATTGCCTTGAGAATACCTGTGCCAACCAGGTTATGAATAATGCCACGTTTAACATTCTCAATTTGCGTTCCAGAATTCTAAATTCTGAACGGGTTGCATGTGAATATTCAGATAAGTTTTTTTTTGTTTTTTTTGCTGGTAACATTGTCCTCTTGAAAAAGTTCTTAAGTTAACTTTTTTGGAACTGAGAACTAAAGTTCCACAGAACTTAAATGTATATGGAAATGAATGCATTTAATTCTACACTTAATTCTAAAATTGCTGACGGAACTGTGTATTGAGAGGAAGTTTAATTACACATAGTAAGTTTCGCGCACAGCTACCAAATATACTAGATGTGAAACTGCTACTAAAAACTGGAATTCTGACACTCAGGTGTCACAGTTTCGGGGCTGTAGCCTGACTATTCATGTGCTCTTTTTATCAGGGGAAAGGCTAAAAAGGATGAATGATTTAAAAACTGAGATTATAGGGTAAGGAAATGAATAGTACCTAAGGCCTAGTTGTATATTACAATTTTACTGAAAGGGTGGTAGATATGTGGGACAGCCTCACAGTAGAAGTGTACGCAGGAAGATGGGAGCTGGCTCTGCTATTTAAGATCTCTGTCCAGACCTCACTTAGAGTAGTGTGTACGTCACACATTGGAAAGAGCTCAGAAGGGCTGCAAAAATGGTGGAAGTCAATATGTAAAGCTTGGAGGAAAGAAACATTTAAATACTTAATGTGATTTAACAAAGTTAAAGGAATGTTTACTTCAAAGGAGTACAAATGTTAAAACAAGAGTTCATTGTATGAAACTAGAGGGTCAGAGGTTTAGATGCAATATAAGAAAGTTTTACTTTATTGAGAGGGCGGTAGAAATGGAACAATCCCCCACCAGGAGTGATATAGGAAACCGTTGGAAGATGTCACAAAATATATAATTTATAAGTTCTTGAAAAATAGCAGGAGTGCAGGAGCCAACAGGCCAATGGGCATCAACATGTACTCTTTGTCTTTCCTAATATGAATACGAACGTAATGCGCAACTGAGGTCCATCTTAGTGAAAATGGTGGAGTCACAAAGTCGATCAAGCAGCTCTAGTATGAGGGGTAATGGGTATTTGTTTATATAGGATTGAGAATCGATGCATGTCCTCAATTCCCCATCTTGTTTGGAAATTAAGAAGAACCAGCATCTGCAAGAGAAGTCGACTTACAAATGAAACCTCTCTTAAGATGATGCTTAATATATTCTTTTAGGGCAAGAGTCTCTCAAATAACGACAGTGGGCAGGCTCTTCCTCAGGAAGGAATACTACCAATCATACGAGTGATGGGGTTGAAGTTCCTCGGCTTGTTTTTTAATCAAACACATCTGTATATTCTTCATATGATCTGGATAGTCAAGCATGGTGGATGTAGAAACTCAGATATTGTTCTATTCTCTAGAGACAAGAACTAGGAAACAATAAGGAGAGCAGCGATCTGACATAATGATCCTTTTAACCACAATAGAGGCAAAGCCCCTCTGATCTTCTGCAGGTCTTTTCAGTCAGCGATAGTTTGGTAGCCCCTAACTGCATGGGTTCTTTGGACGCTGAAGCAAAAACAGGTGGTACCAGGAACCCCTATGGGTCAGACCGAAAATAGGCTCTTTCTGACCCTTTGGCCTTCTGCATCTTTCTCTTATTATGTTGTCGAGCTTGAGAGCCATCAATACGCAGAGCAGGTAGTCAGACAAGTCAGGTACCGTGCATAGGCAAGTCAATATATGATCAGAATCACTAGTCAGTAGAGTAGTCGGCAAACCAGGGATCAAAAAGTTGGAGATAAGATCTCCAACTTAGCAAACAAAATAGCAAGACCAACAAAGTATCTGTGCTGAGCAATACCATATTTTTAAATCCAGTGGCCAGCCTCCAGCCACGCATGACTGCAGTATTCTCCAGTTGGGACACGTGGACGGCTATGATCAAGTAGCTGTTCGAAACCAGATGAGTACATGCTCAGGCAGCCATCTGCAGGTCTAACAGGTCCAAGCGACGTGTCAACCATGACTCCTTATCATGCTGTATTTTAGTAAACAAGAGAATGGCTCAGTCTTAGTCACTCACTCTGACACTCTCACTAATAAAAGTCTATGGAGGAAAGGACCCTATGTTTTTGTTCTAACTGTAATAATTTTTTGGGGGGGACAGTTTCAGAAAAGGAAGAAATTTAATATAAAGTTTTCATCTGAGATTATATCAAACTTTCATCTCAGAAAAGTTTAAAGTTAAACAGAATTACCCGTATAATCAGTTCTATTGCAATAAATCACATTTCCAGAATGACATGGTGACAACTCTCTCTTTTTTTTTTAAGTGCACAGCTTCAAAATGTTTTAAAAAAAAAAAAGAACGGCATGAACAGTAACGTAAGGCCCGTTAAGCATTTTTTAAAACCCAAAATAGCCTTTGGTTATTTCCAAATGAATACCTCTTACTCTCTGAAGAAAGTGCTAGCTCTGTAAAAATACAGTTAGTCAAGGTTTGCTCTGCTAAAATTCAGAAGTATCCACACACACAAAAAAAGTTTCTAAATCCAAAGCGGCTTTAAATATTTGACACAATGAAGGTTAGGATACTACCAACTTTGAAGCACCTCTTCGTGAGATGGTGATGAACAGAATTCCTATGTAAATAAAAGGTTGGGTTATTTCCTAATTTTATTAAATTTCAAGGGGCACAAAACCATTTTCTGCAATAGTCAACTATACATAACGCTTTCAAGGCTTTCCTGAGCTTGTCTTTAGATGGCGCTCTTTATGCCCCTGCATGCTTAGAATTTCAACCCGGAATAGAAAATTGAAATCAAAATTTCAACTGGTTAACCCCTGGTTAAACTCTTCCAAGAACCTACATCTGTTGATCCAAATGAGACCAAAAAATCACTTTTGATAAAAAAAAAAATCTTTTTGATCAAGTATACATCAAAATCAATACCCAGATAAGTCATAGATATTTTGTTAACATATTGAAGAGCGAGGTCCTTATGGTAGTATAAGGTGACGTTCACACAGGGGATGATCAGTTTTCAATATAATTAAGTGAAGTTAAGAAAATAAATAAAAATAAGGTATTCCATGCTGTGTTTTATTATTTGTCTTTACTGGTTTAACATATCACATGTTATAATGCAATCTACCAGATAGAAACAATACCAGGGACCTAATTAAATTAAAAGTAATTACCAGTTGTGTAGATACTGCATGCAATTGAACAGTAAGAAGTTGATATTTTGTCATCCACCGTTTATCTCGGAGCAGAACGCACAATTCATCTGACCCGTTATTAATGAGATGGCTTTGGTGGGCGATTTTGGAAGAAGAAAAATTGTTTGATGGAAAGTGTTTTGTTTCTTTGGTAATGATTTTTTTTAGCTTTTTTTCTTCTAAATTAAATCTATGGAATTCTTTCTTCTTTTTTTTTGCACGTGGCACTTTATATTCCAGCGAGACAAGCAATCTAATGCAAACTTGTTAATTTAATAGCAATTTGTTCCTATGACATTCAAATTATACAATCAAGCTCTTTTGAACTGGATCCTATGCCTATGAGATTTAGTCGTTCTTTCAGATATCATTTGGGTACATGATTTTATTGTTTATGTAACACATTATATTGCCTTACAAAAATAAGAATAAGACAATATAGACAAGCTAGGAATATAGCGTTGCATGAACATTTAACCCTTTAAGAGGAAAATGTGAGAAAATCACTGATGAATCTTCTCCTCGCTGTAAAATTGGAACGGTTTAGTGCCAGAATCTGGGCAGTGGGCCTATGAAAAAGGTAAATAGTATGTAAGTAGTATGTAATGTATATAATATTTCAAACACATTAAGATATACCACATTAAGATTGGTCTGGAGATCAATCTAATACTAGTACACCCAAAATACAGATCTGGCCTTTAGTAAGTG
The DNA here is from genome assembly GCF_027358695.1 of Spea bombifrons. Lineage (NCBI taxonomy): Eukaryota > Metazoa > Chordata > Amphibia > Anura > Pelobatidae > Spea > Spea bombifrons. Next base: position 97,639,259 of record NC_071091.1, on the reverse strand, counting down.
CTTTATGTGCATGCGGACGTTGTTCCGTTCTCTATGGAGGCAGAGAAGGCGATCCGTGTGGTAAATAAGGGCGTTTAGTGAGTAAGTGGAAGAAGAAATCAGTAGTTTATGGGCAGTGAAAGTGGCAGCTCGATGAGTTCTGCCAATAACCACACTTTCAGATGACAAAGCCATTGTTAACTACTATAATTATCAAAACAAAGAAATAAAGTGCTGCGCAAAATTTACAAAAGTCACCACAATATGTTCGGTAATTAAATAATATTTAAATTCATTTAAGTGGACTCTTCGATATGCTCCTCTGTTGGAAAGCCCATAGAGCCCCTTCTGGGGAATGGAATGGAGTTTCTTCTTTGTACCGGTATACAAAAAGTTAAAAAAGTATTAACTTCAATAGAAATAAAAAAGTAGTATCTTAGTAGTATGAAATACTTTAAGGCTCCCGCGGAGAGGGCCGGAATAGTGCCGTGATGTAGCAGTGACAGCTTGGCTCTCACAAGATTCCTCTGTGTCCACTTCCTCAAAGGGCGTATTCAGCACAACGCGTTTCACCAATCGGCTTCCTCAGCTGTATTGTCTTTTATAAATTTTGCGTGTTATCTTTTACACACTTGTGGTCAGTGTGTTGGTTCTGCAGAACCAAGGTATTATACCTTTATATTTTTTTATTTTATCTAAATTGAGAATTCTTCCTTCTTCTAATATTGCTACTACCTGTCTCAAAATATATGATATGTGATAGAGAGAGGATAAGAGTAGAGAGGCCTTTGTGGCAAATTTGAATTCCCATACCTGAAAGCGATCTTCAGTGATGAAATGAGGCTAAGATACATTTAAGTCATTTACATCTTGTTCATCAAAGTGCAAATCAAACTGACTACTTTTTACTAATTTTAAAAAAACCCAAATATAATGTTTAAAATAAACCATATGTTATTAATGGAAAAAACCTGTAACGATTACTATGCATTCTTTATATTGTTCACAGGTGATAATTTATTCTAAACAGCAACAGATTCTGGCCTATGCCAGCAGGTCCAGGGGGGATTATGCCTCACGGTCTGCTGCTGCTCAAAATGGTCCACTTACAGGGTGGGCCTCGGATCTCCCCAACCAGCCCATTTACACTATGGAGGACCGTACCAATCCTACAGAGCCTCAGAGACTGCATTATTAAGCATTTTGCGCCTTTAAGAAATAGAGCGCTGGGATATGAATGAAATCAAAGTAAGGATGGTGGCTGCTAAGGGGAAAGCTGCTCTGGTTCAGGCCAAGGACAGCTCCTAAGGTAAATATGTCACTGGTTCTAATATGTATTACAAATAACGTAATGTATTAATTTATTAATGTACTACTTACAATACCCTGTGAACACAAAATAAAGAGTAGCGGGCACCAAGTTATTCTATATTTTTGAAGTTTTCACTTGTGGCGGGTGTCACATTTAAGTCGGTGCTCCAGTGCCCTCTATACGAAGCACAAAAGACTGAACTAATGCTATGCGTACACAGGCAAGTTGGTTAGTTTCATTAGTTTAATCTGCTATGAGTGAGAGATAGAGATGATTAGGTTGTGGTTGAAGAAAGTCTACATGTTCTATGTGATAACTCACCTCATTTCCCAACTGCAATGAAATCCAATTACCGTATTGGCTCGAATATAAGCCGCACTTTCCCCCCCTCACTTTAAGTCTTTAAAGTGGGGGTGCGGCCTATATTCGGGGTCTAGCGCCCGACGCCCGGGCAGGCAGTGGGGTTAGGATACAGATCCCCCGCAGCAGTGCAGGGGACCTGTATCCTACTCTCTGATACTCTCAGACAGCCTCCCCTGCCAGCACTTTCCACGGGGGGGTGCCGGCACGGGAGATTGTTAAAGCACATCGTGCAGATGTCCCGGCAGCGGAGGTTGTTTACCCGCATCGCCGCAGCCGGTGACCGTCTGCACGATGCGTTTTACCTCTGCCCCCAAGACTTACCAGAGCAGACTCCCGGGTGTCTTGCGGGGCCGGCGGGGGACATCTACGCAATATGCGTATACAACTTCCGGTGCCGGCACATCTGCTGAGTGCCGGCACCGGAAGTTGTATACGCGTATTGCGTAGATGTCCCCCGCCGGCCCCGCAAGACACCTGGGAGTCTGCTCTGGTAAGTCGGGGGGGGGCAAAGTGGCAGCATATCTCGGGGGGGGACAGTGGCAGCATATCTCGGGGGGGAGGAGGACGACAGTGGCAGCATATCTCGGGGGGGAGGAGGACGACAGTGGCAGCATATCTCGGGGGGGACGACAGTGGCAGCATATCTCGGGGGGGGAGGACAGTGGCAGCATATCTCGGGGGGGGATGACAGTGGCAGCATATCTCGGGGGGGGACGACAGTGGCAGCATATCTCGGGGGGGGATGACAGTGGCAGCATATCTCGGGGGGGAACAGAGTGGCAGCATGCTTTTTTGGTGCTTTTTTAAAGAAAAAAACGTTTTAGGGTGCGGCCTATATACGGGGGCGGCCTATATCCGAGCCAATACGGTAATTGTAAAAAATACTTAGTATCAAATTCGATGTAATATAGTATAAAGAACCAGTTAACAAAAAACTAACTATCTTTAAGTGCAGGCATGATTATTCAACTTTACACACGGAGCACTAATAAAGCTGCAACTAAAAATCATTCATATTGATTTCATATATTGTGTTATTAATTAATGCAGCAGTTATTCAGTTTACCTCTAATTCTATTTAACTAATTTGGCTAGCCCTTTCAGTTAGCACCAACCCCAGAAGGAGAGGATATAATGTTGAGCTTTTTTTAAGACATGGAGGAAGAGCACTCAAACAATAAACAAAGGATGAAGCACACTGTAGTATTGATTGTAATTCGTGTAACTAGATGGATCATGTTAAACACTGTTCATGCAGATAATGGATTGTGAACACGTGGGACTTTGCTTTGTCTATATGTAAAAAAAAAAATTAAAGTTAAAAAAGGCATCTACTCACCACACAAGTTGTTCGTGCTGCCAGCTCAGTACTAAGATGCGTACTACCCCTTGAGAGTGGTACTGACATAAAGGAAGGGCAAAAAAGCAGGTAATTTTTCTGGGGTCCACTCTGGATAATGCACACCAAAAATGAACGTGATATATAGGAATAGGTTGATGACAATCTTGTAGATGGAAGTTTGAGATTATCCTCTGCAGTTGAAATATCTCTTATAGATATCCACATAACCAAGACTCAGAGAAATACCTGGCGTTTGATGGACATCTGTTCTAATGATCAGTGCAGTCGTGCTCTGGCCATGCAACAGGTTCTGGAGAACAATATGCATTTTATAGCACTCATCCTGGGAACTTGTGGGCTCTGGCTACCCGGAGCCTACCCTTGCAGGACGTGGCAAAGACTGCCCGCTAACATCAGGGGAACCTCTCGTGGACGTCAGGGGGACCTCTCGCGGACGTCAGGGGGACCTCTCGCGGACGTCAGGGGGACCTCTCGCGGACGTCAGGGGGACCTCTCGCTAACGTCAGGGGGACCTCTCGCGGATGTCAGAGGACGTTCCTGCTGCCCTTAGTGTGCATTTCCGCTGACGTTAGTAGGCTTCCCACAGATATCGCAGGATACACCTCCCATTTAAAGGGGGAGTGGGCCGTGTCAAGAACCTGCGCCTGCGACCCAGAGGATTAGAGTGTTGGCCAGAAAGAGTTCCCGTGTATACCAAGAACCCATCTTAAGCTTAGCAGACCGAGGAGTTTGACTGAATAAAATGTATAGTGCCAAAGGAATGCATGTTGACTTTTATTCCAGGTATCAGACATATTTACTGGAAACAAGAAATTTGAATACAATGTTTAACTGAAGATCTTGAAACAACACTCAACCTATTTTTTTTAATTGAATTTCTACCTTAAATTAAAGAAAACTATTATAAATCATTAGAAATCAGTTTTAAAACTGCATTTGCTTTTTACCCATATTACAAACACAGAGGTACGCTTTTACAGCTCCTGATAAGTGTTAATAAATTACCCGAATTTCAAAATTAATGGCTGCCCGGCTGCTTAAGGGAGATATCATTGTGTTTCATGAATATTTTGATTTTGTGATTAGATCAAAATGCATTGAATTCCTAAACAGCTATACCCAAGGTCTGATGATCATAAACTGCTCTCTTTTAAATAAATTAGATTCCTCGCAAATCTGCTGATATGGTATAATTAGAAATTGGTTTTCTGCATTTGCTGTAATATTTGCATGACTTTGGATCTCCACCTACTGATCTAGTCGCTGGCAGGAAATGTACATTTTGTACATTTATAAATATACCTTGCCTGTAGAGATAATGGTTTATATTGTGATGTTAAAGAGGATTTTTATTTGCAAGAAAAACAAAGAAGTGTCACTTGCCAATTCTGGAAGACATTGATTAGGCCGGCTATGTCTTTCCTATTCAGAAATATTATTTACAGCGTTCCTGTATCCTCTTTCTGAACGATAAGAATCTGTATCTTGTAAACGGCAGAATGCGAGCATTTTTTTCTCTCTTTTTTTTTTTTTGCTACATTTTGATGATATGAAGCATATTGGAATAAGTAGGCTGGCAGTATGAATGAAAACGGGTGTTTGTAATTACTTCACTCACATTAATGTGAATTGTTTAATAATCCAGCCCGGCTGGAAATGTATATTATTTATATTGCTGGGTGCGAAATAAAAGGTGTATTTACAACAACATTGGAATATTCATACAGGGTCTTTCTAACCAAGTATTGTTCACGTCAGCAAAAGTCAGATATCGGAAACCGAGCGCGATGGCTTCAGAGACCGGGATGGGATGCAGCAGGAACTCCAACTAGAATGATGGACATAAGTGAAGCAAACTGCTTCTCGCGTTACGCCAATGAGAAGAAAGATGGATAATGATTCTAGAACTTATTGGCTACTCATGGGTCTTCTGTAGCAGTCACCGGGGATCTAAACAGGTGGCCTTTCGAAGTAAAAAACAAAAGTTTGGCCGCACTGAAAAAGATCAGAAAGACATAAGAAAAGATTGTATTTCCTAGCAGAGTCTTATTAGCATACCTGGGAACTCTCTGGGTTTGACCCGGAGATTGCCGGGTGAGTGCTGCTCCTCCGGTTCTCCGGGTCAAGACCCGAATCCTCCAGCTGCCGTCAGCGGGACCACCTCCGCCGTCAGCGGGACTGCCCACCAATGTCAGCGGGACTACCCACCAACGTCAGTGGGACCGTCCACCAACTTCAGTGTGCAGTCCTGGCCGCGTCCCGCAAGGGAAGGCTCCGTGTAGCAGGAGCTGAGAAGTTCCCATGTATGCTTATTAGTCTCTTTCAAGAAATGCTGACAGAAACCATCGGTTGAGTAAGTCTGGTGGTAACAAGTTCTCTTTTTTTTTACTAAGTCTAGTTTTGATAACAGAATATACGGGCTGACATGAATAGATCTTTGGATTCACGATCCCTCCTGAAATGTCTTCCACGTACAGGGATTTAAATAAATGTATTAATTTGGATCATTCTAAACAAGTACATAAACATTAGATTCTGGATGCAGAATACTCCTGTGATCTTGGAAGGAAAAAAAATGTCTTATTTATTTAAACAAAATGGATCTTAAAACCAAACATGTAGAGAACGCACAAGAAATTGATGATGTAATCAATTACTGCCGTGAACATTTTTTAATTAGACTGTCCTGGTGAAAAAAACAAATATATTGGCACAAGCCTGGCTATGCATGCAAACACAGTTTTTAGACAAAGTACGTGAAAATGTTTCATGAAATAATGAAATTATCTTGCAGCATGTCATCAACATATCTTAATTTTATGACTATTTCTCTAATCTCCGCACTGTTAGTTCCTGCAGAAGTATGTTGATTCGTTTGTTTTTCATTTTTCATGATACAAGACAAATACATTTAGATATTTTTAGACAAAATCATTATTTTGATTTATATTTTTTTATGATAGGAGACGATTCTGATTCTTGTGAAAAAAATAGATGGATTTATAATGGAGTGACAGAAATTTGCACTTACAATAAGGGTTATTATTAACTGATCACAGCGCCAACATATACCACAGGGATGTGCAATGTGTCAGCAACCAGGGCCGGCCCTATAATGGGGCAGACTGGGGCAATTGCCCCAGGCGGCACTTTAGAAGGGGCGGCACTTTGCCGCCCCAAGCGCTTTTTTTTGTTTTTTTTTTTGAAGCGGAGGAGAGAGAGAGGGGCACCGAGTGGTTTTCGCTTACCCGCTCGGCGCCCCTCTCTCTCTCTCCTCTGCGGCGAGTCTCCCTGTTCGGTCCCGGTGCCGGCTTGTAATGCAGAGCGCCGGAAGTGACGTCAATTTCCGGCGCTCAGCATTACAAGCCGGCACCGTGGCAGAGCAGGGAGACTCGCCGCAGGACTGTTTAAAGGTAAGTACCGGGGGGGGGATCGTAGATTATGGCGTCGGCGAAGTTTAAAATGCCCCCCCCGGCGTCGGCGGGGGGGGGCGGTGTTTTAAACTTCGCTCCAGGCGGCGTTAAGTCTTCGGCCGGCCCTGTCAGCAACAAGTGCTCTACCCTGCCCAACCTTGTGGATTTCTGCAGGGAAGCCCAGTTATTTAAAAACATGTTGGAAAGCTCCAATATTGGGTTTTTTTACACAAAAAAACCCTCACCAAACCTTACTTAGGATTCAACAACAATAGACTCTTAAATCTACTGTGTTTAAATATCCCCTTTGAATGTATTATAAGAATGGGTTGCAGATGGTCATCTTATAATATTTTGGCACTGAACTTAAAATTGTAAAGTTTAGGTAAATTACTTTAAAAAAAAATGGATCCTTGCATTAATTAATGTTGCAGGTGAAATAATTGTTTTTTTATTTTTTGGATGATATTTCAGTCCAAGTAATATTAAACGTCATAAATAATCATTCATCGCATAAATCAATTAATACCAGAGTTGTATGAAGAACAGGTGGGATCCAGGGACACAAATGTATGAATACAATCAAAAAAAAGATGAAAAAAGTAAAATAGAGTGAAAATTGTTCCTAAATTGTGTTAATTATACGAAGGCATGTTGTAAAACACAATATTTGCAGTGTTACCGAGAAAGTATGAGTATATATTACTTGGCTATATGTCAAAAGAAACAGTTTTAGAGCATTATTTCTGATTTTACGTGCCAAGCAAGAATTTAAGTAATTAGGATTATTAATAGACACAGGGCTAGTTGACACCTTTTATTTTTTTTTACAAAGATCGAAAATAACATACTTTTCCATGCAGAAATGTGCAAAAGGAGACATTAAAGAAACTAAGCTTTTCTATCATATTTTTTTTATACAATAGAAAAGTTAAAATTTTATTTTCCGAGACACTTTTGTTAAAAGTTGTCTTGGAAAATGTGTTATTTTTTTTTCTCCCGTCTCATTAGGAAGTCTGCCTCAGAGACTCATTATCTGCCTTGGGCAACTAACCATTATTAGAGACATAGATATTAAGGTTTGAAAAAAAAGCCTTTTTTAAAAAAAATATTTTCCATAAAGTTTTAGCACTGCATGTTTAAATTTAGTATTTTTAGTATCAACTCTTTAACTAGTTTTTACATTTTAATTACTTGTTTCAATACAGTTCTAAGTTTAAAGATTTTTGGGGACAATTATTAAACCCACATTCATCTTTTGTTTAATGAAAACCTTGATTGCTTTTGAGATATTCTATATTTATAATGACCTCCTGTGTTTAAATTAATGACTTGCTTTAATTTATTAAACAATAGTTTGTATCTTGGATCACATTTACCTGCAGTTATTATGGGGTAATTCTGCAGAATTGAAACACGTTTTAAAAATGTAGTGAAATAATCAAGATAATATATACTGATGTAGACAAGCAATTACAATAACTCTGTAGAAAACGCCACAGGACTCTCTCATCATTTCTTTCCTCCAAGTTTATTTAATGATATTTTATTCCTCAATGGCGGTAACCAAATGAGATCTTAGTAATTGAAAAGAATTCTTAATTGCAGAGATTAACATGCAGTTGATGGCAAAGTAACAATCTTATACTTTTAAGAATCGTCAAGTATGATGTGAATAAAGTGCAAAATACAACCCAAGATAGGGAATCGATAACAGACTTGGATCTTTGAAAGATTATTTGTCAAATAAGAGGCCTTTTGCTGCACTCTAGCTGGGGATCCCCACCTGTGCTCCTTGTTTTAGGCCTTTAAATAGGAACACACACATTTGGCCTTTGCCCTCGGTTGTTTCTGCTTCTGTCCAGTACAAGTGCACCTTGTTTCTTAAGTTCCTCTCATGACCATACCTGGGAACTCTCCGGGTAAAGCACGGGTTCTTCAGGTCAACACCCAAATCCTCCGGGTCGCGGGAGGGAGGTCTTGACACGCACCCCTCCCCGCCCATTTCCCCTTTAAATGGGGTGTTTCCCGTGATATCAGTGAGACCGCCCACCGACGTCAGCGGGACCGCCAATCGACATCAGCAGGACCGCCCACCGACATCAGCAGGACCGCCCACTGAAATCAGCAGGACCACCCACCGACATCAGCAGGACCACCCACAGACATCAGCTATGCTCATGACCCAGCTTGTTAGGGTTAAATTGCATGCTGTTGGTTGAGCCTTTAATTCTTTTACACGCCAGATTCCCTGTAACAGATTCAGCTGTTTTATAATGATCGTTTATAGGTGCAGAATTGGATAATCCATCCCAACTAAAGATTTGCAGTGTTTGAAAAAATTTCGGCCCATGTCCAACCAAATGCCCAATACATGCAGTGGATAATTGGTCTGTTGCAGTGGATAATGAAGTGCTTTCAGTTTTTATCACAAAGTATCAATCTTAATTTATTTGAAAAGTGTTCTCTACTTTCATAACTTATTTACACAAAGCATGTATATGGTTTCTTCATCAGTACATGTTAAGTATGTTCCCCTTTGACTTTTTAAACCCTTTATTACAAGTTATGGTCCACAGTGATAAAAAGTACATAAACTACTTAAATCCATTTTTCAATTGATTTCTGCATTTTTTTCTAGTTTACAAACCTTTTTTTAATTTTTGTGATAATTAAAACCAATTATAATGATATATCCAGGCATTTGATTTCGCTACTCCATATGTATGGTATCGAGCAGCATGGTGGTAACCACACCAAATTCAAATCAGTTGAAGACCACTTAAAATAACACCAGCTTTTCATTAAGGTTCATTAAGGAATATGACCACATTTCCAGCATTGGTAACTAGTGAGAATGTGGATCTCGTGGCAGTTACTGACATCTGCTACACTGAGCAAAATGATATTGTTATACAGAAAGGACACAAAAGGAGAAGTGGTTGCCCTTTTTGTTTGAAATATCTTAAAGGTTAATTGGATAAAATGTAAGGAGGAGAGGCTAGAGACAGTTTGGTTAATTGATGAAAAAAAATAGTAGACTGGTCAAGAAGGTTGCAGCTGTATTTTAATGTTGATAAATGTAAAATAATGAACTTGGGATGTAAAAACCCCAAGGCAGACTACACCATTGGGGGCACTGTTCTGTCAGTGACAACAGAAGAGAGGGTTTTGGAAATAAATTAAGGGTAAGCAAGCAATACAAAAAGCAAGCTGTGTACCTAGAGTCATTAGTAGAAGGATCTATCACTTCATATATCTCTGTTCAGACTACATTTAGAGTATTGTGTACAGTTCTAGAGAAGCCATCTCCAGAAGGATATAAGCATTTTTGAGAGGGCTCAGAAGAGGGCTACCAAAATGGTGACTGGTTTGCAGGATAAGAAATATAATAAAAGACTAAATGAGCTCAATATATCATGGAGGAAAGAAGAGAAAGAAGATGTGATGCAAACATTTGAAGGGATTAGAGGGATTTCATAATGTATTGGAGGGAAGTTTATTCCAAAAAGAGGAGGGCAGAGTTTTTGATGTAATATAATTTACTTTACTGAAAGGGTGGTAGATAAATCGTACAGCCTCCCATCAGAAGTGGTAGATGCTATTACAGTAAGATCCTGGGCCGATTAAGACCTGAGTCTTTCATCAGACAAAATGGTCAGATCAGGCGGGCCAAACGGTTCTTATCTGCTGTGAAATTCTATGTTCCTACCCACTTTCATTAATTTACTAGCCATTCCAGTGCCATTCGCTGAAATCCAAATTGCTCACCTAAATTGAGCTTATTATGCTTATTAAGCAAGAGTGTGACTGAGTTCTTCCAGCATTGTATATTTCGGAGCAGAAGTGTATTTTTATACATCTAAAGATGAACACAATGTGCTAAAACTGCATTGGGATTGCGGCACTGGAAAAATATAAGAAAATAGATGGATTGTGCAGCATAAGATACAACGCTATAATTCTCAGAGGGAACACATTTGTTAAGTGCGAATGCTGATTGACATACTCGGTATGATAGTAGAATCTGGCAGGTGCATTAACACGCGTTCCTCTGATCCGTACACATCCCTTCTTAGGGTACTTGGTAATAAGCTTCTTTAAAGATCCCTGAGTAAGCACTGTAGATAAAATCTAGAGTATGTAGCACTCCGTCCTTTTAGAATAGCTTTCTAATGCGCCTTTCGTTTCCTTAAGAAATGTCAGTTTAATCATATCTTAATGCTTTGATAATGCATTCCGTTACATAGCTGTGAAACATTAATTTCAGTATTTCAAATAACATTTCCAATGTGTTAATTTGTACTCGGCGCTAGAAGTACTCATTAAACGAAAAAAAAAAAAGGTTATTAATTGTCAAATATATTTAATTGACAAATAGGCTTTTACAATTGTATAATGTATTTTAATTCTCTTTATAAAAGAAAATACTCTGTTTTCTACATTCTTTGTAAGTATAGGTTTTTCTCAAATGACAGCAGATAATTTTTTCCCTTAATTTCAATAATTAACACAAACATACATGCATACTTGTGTTTTAGACTGTATTGTATGCAATAGGAACATTAAGACATGTTTGGAAGCAGCAAAATATCCATCCTGATTAGGAAGTAGATAACCCAACACGTTAGTTATTTAAAGAGTTTATAAATGAATCAAGGTCACTGTTAAAACATTCTACGAGCTTAGTTTATTAACAGGATTAATTGGGCCACCTGCACCCAGTTACACAGATACACAATGAAGGATAAGACTAGACTTTGGGCTAATTCTCATACAATCTGGGAGTTTTGGGGGATTTTGTTGGTAAGCAGATATGATGTCCCAAAAGGGGTTGCAAGACCAAATGTCTGGTTACTACTCAGAGAAGACAGGACTACATGCCTTTTTTCTGTGCAGTTGCAATAAGACCAAGGACAACATCCACCATAAATGGTGGGCAAAGATCTTGGGAATTTTTTATGACAATTTTTTTTCAGTTGATGAATGGTTTTTTAAGCAAGGTGGATGAAAAGAGGGCATCTCCATGCCCTTCAGAAGAGAAGTTGAATTGAGGTCAGGCGTGACTTGAAACCAATGTTTATTTGAGGTGTTCAATGCAATTTTCAGTGAACGTTTCAGACTCATCCAGTGAATTTAAGCATACGGAATTTAAGACATGACCAAGTGGTGATTATAGTCTGGTCAGGAAAAATGGGCAGATTAGATGTGCCATCAAAGTCTGCTGTCAATTCTATGATAAGGAAACAATAATAAAAGATGCATCAATAACCTTTATATTTAAAATACTATGGTGATCATTAATACTGATATCTGACTTTAAACAAATGGTATTCTAAACTCTTACTAGAGAGAAAGCAAATTTGGTAAAGATGTTACCTTTATTGGCTAACTGACGTATAATGGATTGCAAGCCTTCGAGACTATCTAGGCATTTTATACCTGAAGATTGCTTTCTATGGCTAACCCGGTACAACACTAACCTTATAACCTCACTTGGTTTTACAACCAAGTAAAAAAGTCTTATTTCTGCCTATTGTCATTTAAAAGAATTGTTCAACTGTTTACCTATACTATTTATTGATACAGCCAAAGTTTATATATATATATATTTGTTAAGTAAAATATTAATAAACCTGTGATAATGTTATGCGTGCCATGAACTATTCACTCTCGATCCCAGAAATTTATTAGATGGGGCGTATTGCACGTTTATAAGTGTTAATTGCATTAAAGCGGTTAAAGGATGTTTAAACCAGGTGGGAGTTAGAGCTCCCTGAATTGGCAAATGAATGACACCTGCTGGCAATAAAGTAATTAACTAGTTTATTAAGATCCCTATGTTTGTCTTCCTGCTGTTTGACTGTTAAGTACCAACATTTTCTTACTTCTACTTGACTAGAAAGGAAAAGCTACAAAGGATGGTTATTACTCCATGAAATGAAGATCATTGGCACTTAAATTTAAGCAAGACGCAGGAGATGTTCTGTGGCCCAGGTCCAAAAATACCATGCTGGTCAGTTTGTAGTTACACATTTAGCCACCTTACCCTCCTCTATACCCCTGTAAAAAAATTTCCTTCTTTTGTCTTTTTTTTTAGCCTGGATTGTTTTCTCTTTTTTCTCACCTCATCTAGTTATAGTGCCTCACTGTTTCCTCCACCAAAATATTGTTCCCTCTTCTCTCTTTACATTGTACATTATCCTCTTTGAACCACATTCTATTCATCGCCTCTTCTCCTTTATTAGCCCCAATTACTTTACCTCTTCTATTCAGCTTTTTTTTTTAGCCCTTCCATTCTTTTCAGGTATGACCTGATAATTTAATCTATTCTACCATTCCTCTTAGCCTGTCCTCCATCTATTTTGCCTCCTCCTCAGCTCAACACAGTATACTTTTCTACAATGTATAACCTTTTGACTCAATTCATCCTCTCCTACTAACCTGTTGAGAAGTTGAAGCTACACCAAGAGATATTCTCAGCTGAACTGCAGAGTATGTCAATTTAAAAGATCAAGTTGATGGATTATGCACCTCCCACTAAAAATATGAAAAAAGTCATCCCTGTACCCCAAACACAAAAGTTTTAAAAAAATAAAAAAGTATGCATCTGAGATACTACTGTTCTTAAGAAGACAAAAAATGAATTTTCAGCAGTGGTACCTACCCTATACACAAAATCCTAAGTAAAATAGCAAACGTGTTTACAGTAAAAAAAAAATCAATCTCACATGGAACTCATCCTAAATTATGGACTATATACTGTGTATATTATATATATATATATATATATATATATATATATATATATACACACATACACACAGTATCACAACAATATATTATTTGTGTGCATACAATAAGCATAAAAATCAGAATCATGATTAAACAAACTTGGCTAAACCCTAGTCATTAAAGGGTTAAAATAGAATTTATTTTTCAGCCGCCTAGCTTCTACATAAATATATCTATTTACCAAAATGTAATGGATCACACTTCCTTAAAAAAAAAAAAAAGTGTCAGCTCCTATGCAATTTGGTGTTTTTTTCTCTTTGCCTTTGAATCGCACGCATGTAATTCCGTGTAAGGCATTTCCATGTATATGTTCATTCCCTCTACATTGCGATCTTTGTCTTCCCATAATTTATGTTAAGCTTGTGGGATGAACATGTTTGGGAGAATGTTACTGCGTGGTCTTTGAAGTCCAATACGGATTACAACAATAGAAAAGGCATCATCTGCATAAAGTAGGATTGACAAAGGTTCAGTTCGTGAAAGCCATTTACCTATAATGCCTATTCTATAAGAGGAATATACATAAAATATAAAATAAAATATGAACGCATCTGACTCACATTTCTACCACCTATTCACGAGAGCCAACTACAAGAATTATCAGCATTTGGCCAAGAAAAAATGAGAAATGAATAGTTTAATGTTTTTCATTATTCCAAAAACAACACCATTTTTATATATTTGATATAATATGGTATCATGGCTGGTAAAATCAGTGGAAAGTGCTACTTTTTTCTTATAAATTCCCAATTATTATTTAGTTGTGTAGAATTTTGTCATGTAACATTATAACTGAGACGCTATTTACTAACTTTTTGTTTTTTTATATGGCTCTTTAGTAAATTTGCTTGTATCTAAATCATAAATGTAGGTCTTTACCGCAGATTGAAAACTATGGAAAAATGTGTATGGATAAAAAAGTAGCACTAATTAAGTTAGCCATTTGGGTCCATGTTCAAAAACCAGCACTACCTCCTGGAGCATTACTGGAATTTGAATATTTAGTAAAATGATGTAGACAACCAAATCAGAAGAAATATGAAAGTAAGCGAGGGTTCAGAGACTTCACCCTCCTCAACTGAGGCCGAATAATCAATTGAAAATCAATCAAGAAGATATTGAGAGCCGGTTAGGGAGGTTCTTCACACAGTGTATACATGAGGTAGGTACACAAAGTATATTGTTTATTTAGGTCCTGCAGAAACCCCAGATCACTGACCATTATCACAGATGACCGACGATCTCCTATGCTTGCAATATTCAGGAGTTTACCAAGTATCATGACATAACAGTATGCACACTTTATGCACTAAGGGTAGGATTTTCTTTTCTTGATATAAAACATTTCTACCCTTAAAGCTATGTACATAACTTCCCAATGTCGCTGTTAGGAGAGACACTCCCTTGGAATGTTCACGCGGCATGCGTATATCACGATATTCTACAGCCCTGATAATGTATATAGATATAGCAGAAAATATGTTTATAAATTAAATTGTAAATTATACATTATAAAAACCAGACTGATTGAACTCCAAGGGCCATAGTTGAATAACAAGTGCTAACTACTCTACCTCGCATGCCCATTTAGTGAACGTAACTCAGAATTTCCCCCTAGCGTATGCTATTATCAGTTTCTTAGCTTCCATTATCCTATTATTATTATTATCCATTGTTATATGTACATTAGAATTCAGGTGTTCAATCAGACCCATTGCCACAGGTGTATAAAATGTAAGCACCTAGCCATGCAGTCTGCATTTACAAATATTTGTGGAAAAAATGGGTCATTCTGAAGTGTTCAGTAAATTCATACGCGGTACTGTGATAGGACGCCATCTTTGCAATAAGTCAGTTTGTGGAATTTCATCCCTGCGAGATATTCCACGGCCAGCTGTAAGCCGTATTATTGGAAAGTGGAAGTGTTTAGGAACAGCAGCTTCAACTCGGCCATGAAGCAGAGGACGCTGTAAAGTCACAGAGCGGGGTCACCGAGTGCTGAGGCGCATGGTGTGTAAAACTTTGCTTATTCCCCAGCTGAACCGTGGGACCGGAGATTCATAGAATGGGTTTCCATGGCCGAGCACCTTCATGCAGGCCTCAATGCCAAGCGCGGGATCTAGTGGTGTAAAGCAGCCGCCACCGGACTCTGGAGCAGTGGAAACGTGTTCTGTGGGGTGACGGATCACGCTTCTGTTTGGCAGTCTGGTGGGTGAGTCTGGGTTTGAGAATGTTACCTGCCTGACTGCCTGCCATGTCAATTTTTGAAAGTTTTCTTACTTTACAGCATTTTTTTCTTATATATTGTGTTAATACATAGGTTTGCGTGACCTAATATTGTGCATGCAGATACATTAGTATATGTGAATATTTGCTTAGGTACCATTCCATTACAGCATATTTACCTGCTGTGGTCTAAATTCTGCTCATGAGCATTTTATTTTAGGCAGGCCATTCGTATGAGTTCTCGTTCTCTTATCTTAGCCCAATCGACTAGACAAACACCCCAACTCCTTATCATACTGCCTATGGGAAACAATAGCATGGCCTAGTTTTAAATCCTGCTGGACACTCTGAGTAACGAAAGTCTATAGAGGAAAGGACTTCATTAACATTGCCATAAATAATGATTTCAGTATGGTGTTTGAGCAGGGAAAATATCTTTCCCTTTGAAAATGGTCACTTTGAAATCTGCTGTATTATAAAAAAAAGGTCCAGTTGCTTGGTAAAGAGGAGAAAAACGTGCAAGACATTGCTAGGAGCAGCACAATGCCACAGCAATCTAAACTAGATGGGTTCCTAGGATGGGGTGCTGCTGACAATTATCTCGGGAAGCCATTTATAGAGAAAAACATCCAGAAAAAAAGAGAATATATGGTGTTGAATAAATTGTATTAACAAATCCACTTATCAGTCCTGCACAAAAAGAAACAGAGAAGACTAGCTGGGTTTAGGAGAGAACGACAAATCCAAGCTTAGTTAATCATCATCCATCTGGAACCAATAATGGACCCACAAGTCCAACCAAGTCATCCAGAAGAAAAAAATCACCCTTCATTATAGGACTGGTTAACTGCTGCCCTATCTTGCAAGAGAGCCCAGAACCAGTAAAAAAAGTGGAGGAGAATCAGAAAGACCAGACTCATATTTATTATTGCCAATTACCCACAGAAAGTACCAGTTTCCACTGATAAAGAAATCCAAGCAAGAGCTTCAAACTATGTGCTGCCAGAAACTTAAGTGGAACAACTAGTTCCACAGCTGTCCACTGAAACGAGCATGAGAAAGAGTGATCAACACCATAAAAAGCTAAAAAAGACTATAATACCATATAGCAGATCTTAGGGTACAGGCAAGGAGGCTTCAGATGAAAAAACAACAACAACAAAGCCTTCTGGAACAAAGACACAGTGAAGATCTGAAGAACATCTGTGTCAAGAGAACAAGGAGCTATAGACACAGCACTTTATCACTGTTAGAATGTAGAACATGAGACGGTCGTAATGTGAGTTCAGAGGTCCCTAAATGGAATCATTGCACAGATGGGGATCTTTCATTTACATCTTAGCATCATGGCTGAAAAAGTGGATAAAACCCACTAAATACACTACGGAAGAAGCATAATAAAATGGAGGAGGAGTAGAGTAGTTTACAAAAGGTCATAACCAACACAGAGAACCTACTGACAGCAAAGGAGAGAGAGGAGCTAGAAAAAAGAACAGCTAAAAGTTACTGCAAGTGAGTAACAGGTCAGAGAGAAAACCCCTGCAGGAACTGCATTAAATGAGAATGGAAGCGCACTTGGAAAAAGAGAGAGATAATGTGTTAGACTGAGCAGAGGAAAGTGAAAGAATGAGCAAGCTGACTAACTAATGTCCCTGAGAATAGGGAAAAATATCTAGCAGAGATGGGGAAGGTAAAATCATCTCAGTCACTTGAAGAACATAAAGCAGAATGGAATGTCTGAAACAGTGAGAAAAATAAATACACCAGAGCATGTAGACCCAGAAACGCAGAGGAGGCAGCTAACCATGCCTTGTAGGGGCCACATGTCTGGATGGATGGGGTACTGCTGCTAAGCTTCTAGATACGCCAACCACTGAGCAAAAGAAATAATTCTAACTTGGTTATACATATATACATAAAGTACCCAAACAAGAAATATTTGGTAGTTAGGAAATAGCCTCTTGCTCCTAGAAACCAACACTGATGGTCAGCTCAAATAAACATCAATCTCGACAAAGCCTGCAAAAAGAGAAAGGAACATAACAGGCTGGCTGGGTTTAAAAGACAACGGTAACCAAGATGTAGTGCCCGTCATTGAGCTACGACAATAAGTCCAAGCTTGTCCAGTTACTATCAATCTAGAACCAATACTGCTAATGATCGCACAATTTAAGTCCAATCACGTCATCCAGTATTCTTCAGGAGAATGAAGACTGCTGCACTCTCTTGCAAGAATGTCCAGAATTGGGAAAAAGCTGCCTGGATTCCATGGTCAATTAGACCAGATTTGTAAACAGTGATGCAGGAGGAACATTGATGGCAGCCCAGGTGTAACATTATTAATTCAGAAATTAATTCAGAAAGTGCGTGAAATATCTGCCCAGTTCACCTTTATTTTATTTTCCTGATGTGTATTCGTCATTGTCTTTAAATTATATACCGCATGAGTTTTCTTTCATTTTAATGTCTGCATCATAGAAATATAACATAGAAATCTAGAACTTGACGGAGCGTAAGAACCATTTAGCTCATCTAGTCAGCCCATTTTTCCTGATACAAGGGGTTAGAGCTAGACTCCGCAACATGCTGTTCCTGTTACACTTCCTTACCCTGAGTCCTGCACCAGTCCCTTATCCTTTTTCCCTATTTTGGCTGCTTATTTGGTTCTGACCCGTTGCTGACCCTATATAAATACATAACAACACCGAGCCCAGCTCGCTACATGACTATGCTTTTGATACCTGTTAACCCTTCATTGACCTTGGCATGCTGTATATTATTCCACGGTATGCCTGGTCCTGCTGCACCCTGTTTTTTTTTTTTGCTGGTCTGGCGACTGCCCTGTCAGGAGGTTTCAACTTGTCTGTCTATGGTAGGCTCCTGTGTGCCTTTGGGCTGGCGACACTGGCCTTTGTTGAATAAATTTGTTGATTACCATATTAAGCGATCATGATTTTTTTCCTGATCTTGTTATTTAATCCGTTCATCGAATTAATTTCTGTATTAGTGATCACTTCCCCAAGCGTTAGCCTTGTATCTTCTATTCTAACGTAGGTACCGACTATTTACTTGTGCACTTTCAGTGTTATGCATTCTTTTACGGCTTACGGAAAGGGTCTAGACATTTACTGATAAAATGTATTATATTTCATACTTGTATACAAAATGGAGTGAGCAACTCTCCAATTCTTAAACAAGATAAATAAAGACAAATTAAGATGAAAAAAAATAATATTCTTAGCCACAATATTAGGCCACAGTAACCAATTTACTTTGAATATGGTGACTGGCTTAACTTTAAGTGGAACTGTTACTATGTTGTATTCTATCCTGCCTTATATTTTTGTTACAGTGTATATTTTTTTTAAATTCTACAATGTTAGATGTGTGTTTCATCACCACGATGTGGTTCATCACTGTAAGAGTTATCAACAATTTCATTATTTGAATGACTAATATCACAATAATGAAAGCCTCCCTGATTGCTCAGTCATCCTTCCTACCTTTTGTTAGAATTAATGTTTACTGTGAAAAAATTGGCTGTAGTGCAGTTTCATTTGCTTTATTTATTTAGGAGTACATCATGATCAACAAAAGATTGCACTGCAGCCTGCCGGATGTGCTGCTAGACCGTGCCAAATTCTCTGCAGCAGCTGCATGCCACCACGATCCATCCTATGGCTTCTAGTGCCCCAGACAATCTATGTCATGGGTGTCCCTTCATTCATATGCTTGCTTAGTAACATAGAAGGGAACTTGGTAGTGGCCATCCCAGGAATTTCACAGGACTAGCTGCCTCGAAATCCCCTCCTGAGCCAGGAAGTGGTTGTGAGAAGGGATGTGTCAAGCCCAAGTCAGACAATCATGGAGGTAACAACTAGGTTAGAACTTTAGTGGAGAATGAAGATGGCCAAATGCTGCTTTCCCAGTCAAGGACTGAGGACCAGTGGCGACTCTAGAAACAATATATAGGGGGGGCACACAAGATACCACAGTCAAACTGGGGGGGCATTAATAATTTCCACCATTAAATCATACCACTGAAAAAACACACACACACACACATATATATATATATATATATATATACCGTATTTGCTCGATTATAAGACGACCCTGATTATAAGACGACCCCCCAAAATCAAAATATTAATTTAGGAAAAAAACAAAAAGCCTGAATATAAGACTACCCTATAGGAAAAAAGTTTTACTAGTAAATATTAATTCATGTAAACTAATTATATATAATAAACTATAATTATTGTATAGATCAACACATAAACACACAAACCCAGCTTTGCATGTATAGATCAATTGAAATTCACTTGTGATCTCAGCACTGAAGGTATATATCAAATAAACAGAATCAGACATACAAATCCTGTATTTGCAGGTATACAATAATAATATATGAAACGTAGCATCGCAGGTATAGATCAAATAAATACATGGAAACAGCATTGCAGGTATTAATCAACTGAACAAGACATACAAACCCTGTATTTGCAGGTATACATAAATAATGTATGGAAACATAGCATAGCAGATATGGATCTACAGAATAACACAGAAACCCAGCTTTGCAGGTATAGATCAATTGGAAAACACAGCATTAATGGTATATTTAAAACCCCCTAAATTACAGGGATAGATCACAGGTTGCACACCCAGATAACACACATACGATTTGCCATCTTTGTCCCATATACACCCTGCCTGTGCCATCTTGGTCCCCAAGGCTCAAACATCCTGGTAGTGCCATCTTTGCCCTTCCACAATTATACATCTATGATACGCACAATCACATTAACTCATGCTCTCCCTCATTCAGACAAATCATCCACATATTAACGCATGCTCTTCCTCATTCAGACAATTCATCCACATATTAACTCATGCTCTCCCTCATTCAGACAATTCATCCACATATTAACTCATGCTCTCCCTCATTCAGACAATTCATCCACATATTAACTCATGCTCTCCCTCATTCAGACAATTCATCCATTTTAAGAAACTACACCCCTTGGAGCTTCAAATGAGGGGCTACATGTATTTCTAGGACAAAAGTTGAGTGCACAAATAATGATGGAATATGTCGCTTTGGCTAGAAAATATGTTTTTTCTATCCATAGCGACATGTTCATTTGTGTCTTGCGCACTCCAGGTTTGTACTAGAAACACATGCAGCCCCTAATTTGATGCGCCAAGGGATGTCGTTTTTGCAAATGTGTACTTTTTGTGCCATAATTTAACTTCCTACGTGAGCAGTAATGCCACGTCAAGGCTTCAACCCTAATTACTGACCATTCACACGCCTTTCATATCTCCATTCACTCGCAGAAGCACACACCATACTTTAAATACATTCACTCACAGACGCACACACCATTCTTTCCCCTTACAATCCCAAAGAAATGATGGTAAAGGGAGAAAAAAAATCACTTTTACAGCAAAAATAAGTTTTGCAGTAAAAATGCAAGGCGCTCCAGGGATGATATGGTTACTCACGTACCGCACAGGCTAAATGGCTGATTTTAATAATATTTGCAGTTCATCAGGATTTCAAAAATTGCCTCCCTCTACCGTTGGCTAAATTTAACCCCATGATCAAAGGGATCATAGGATTAAAAATTAGTATCGGCCATTTTTAAAAAGGGAATGTGACTTTTTATAGCTATATGATCGCTGTGGTAACATTGGCTACCACAGTGATCATTTAGCTAGAATACTTAAACTTTTTTTTTTTTTTAAAGGTTAAACTACTTTGTTTAAATAAATTATTTTGGGGGTCTCTAGGCAATTTTGATCTTTTTTATCTGCCTTTAGAGACCCCCAAATCATTTTTTTTACATTTTTATTTTTTTAACTTAATATTTTTTATTCTTTTTTTACAATCTATATACCGTTGGAAAGGTGAGTCGATTACCTTTCCAACGGTATATGTTGGGGGTATGTAGCTGCTTAGATGCCTGAGATACAGGCATCTAAGCAGCATGCCCCCCATACCTCTTTAACTGACAATTGTCAGTTGTTAATAAAGTTGCGCGGTGACGTCATCGCGTCATTGCGCGAGACGTCACCGGGCAGATCAGGTGGCTCCGGTGATGCCCTTCAGTTTGAGGGGCAGATCGCCGGGGTAGGTGGTGATGGAGGTCCACAGACCTCCATCAAGGTAAGGTAGTGCTAGTGACGGCATGGTGCCGTCGTTAGCACCTGACTGGGACTGCTAGCGACGGCACCATGCCGTCGTTAGCAGTCAAGGGGGTTACAAATTCGGCGGGGGGGCAACAGGGGGGGCAAGGAATAACCTAGGGGGGGCAATTGCCCCCCCTTGCCCCCCTGTAGCGAAGCCACTGCTGAGGACACTAACGTGGAGCTCCAGGGAAACAGTGTTTTACTCTGAGACTGCAGGTGAAACCCGGTAAATTTCGAGCTCTCACAGTGGCTCTTCACAGTAGTTCGGTTCTCCAGGCAGCTGCCCAAGTTCTTTATATGGCAAGGCCTACCAACCACTTACATTGCACAAACCTTAGGGAACTGTCACACAAATGCTTTGACATTCTGCTACTCCGTTGTATGATGATGCTGCTCATCACAAAAACGGACTGCTCACTTTCCGTAATGTTGTAAATAAACTCAAGTATATTTTATGGTGGTGTATTATATTGACGATCTATCGATTAAGAAACACATTTATCTGGAGGAACCTTTAATTTTGCAATCGACTTATTAAAGAAAGTGTATGCAAAATAAAAGAAAACTTGCCTATAGCAGGGCTGCAAAACTACATGAAGGCCACAAATAGAGTAGATTTTTAGTTTATATCACACCTCTATTACACTTTCATAAAAACTACTTGTCTTCAGACAGACCGGGAGTTGTGCATCCTGCTCTACAGTATTAGGTTGTAAGTCTAGTATGTAAAGTAAGATGAGCTTAACATTTGCATTCAGTTTACAAGTAAGAATTATAAATATATTACATTATATTTTAGAAGCAAACATTTTTTTACAAGCATTTACAATTACTTATATGCTATAATGGCCATTTAATTAAGAACAATTCTACTTATATATGACATTATTTTTATGAGTCAACCCTATGTTATGTAGTAAAATAATATGCTTTGTTCTGATCTGGTTTAGAGTCTGGAATTGAATCATTCAACGTTCTTATGGGGTAAAGGCAAGACACTTTAAAAATAATACTTAAAAATGAAACATATGGTTACATGAAAATATAGGGTTATAAATGAATAACTACTTCTACCTTGAGACTGCAATCAAATGTACTTCAGATTATTGTCCTAAAAATGTCAAAAAGTACATTTGACACATAAACCTGCTAGTGATAAATGGATCAAATGATTACAGATTAGAAAAGAACACATGCATGTTGAGCTTTCAACTCAAGATCCCCATCTAGTGGTTGAAAAGAATACTGCACTCACATAAAATGTGAATTATGAAAGGGGAATGATTCACTAACCATGGAATGCATGATTCTACATCAGTTATATGTTTTTTCCCTTTGCTTCCATTTTTTGTACAACTGATTGTATTTTGGATGGAGCAAAAACACTAAATTAATATCAAATACAAAATCACTGACCTGAAAAAATGTACAAAGTGCTTGGATAACAATATCAAATGAACAGATAAATAATTTAACGTGCCTGTTTCAGTATGCATTATAAGACAAAATGTAACTTCAAATAATAGGGTGTCCTGTTTTCAGAGAATAGTCGTGTTAACAGAAAATGTTAGCATCTTATATTTATAGTAGTGGTAATAATAGTACTGGGTACTGTGACCTAAAAGCACATCACCTAGTACTTGGATTTAGTGAAGTTTAGTTACCGCATCCTAATTATCCAACATTTTTGTTGTACTTGTTTTAAATTTAGATAATGGTTATTAAACCATCAGGGATTGTTCATTGTTATAATGAGTATATATTAGTAAGCTAATAATTAATAAAGGATGATATTGGAGTGCCCCCTTGTGGCAAATCTTTGCAGATCATACAGTTGTTGGATTTAACAAAACGTTTTGGACGTTAACCATGGTCATCAAACAAAAATCACCACATATTGCGAAAGCAAATGCATTTTTAATATTAATCTTTTTTTTTTTACTGTAGATTATACATACTTAATAGCAGAACCCCGCATTTGTGTTAAAATTACAGCATATTATATGAATTTTGGTAATCAGGAAAGGCAGACTCTCTGTAATTATAAACCTACACTTTTGGGAGAATCACAAAATACCAAATTTAATTCACCACCGGACACTGAAGAAAAATATATTTCTGTCTCTGGCAGAGTTAAATATTGAGATACAGAAGATGCTCCTATCACTTCAGACGTCCTCATTTTCTAGGAGCTCAGAATGTATGCTGGGTATGAGTATATCAGACGGCTCTACGGCCATAAGTCACCATAATGTGTACAGGAACTGCAGAAAATGTGTTTATATATTGTGTATTCTACTATACAAGGCTTTACTTTATTAAATATTTATCAATAAACCAAAGGGTGCCTTTTTTGTCCATTTTAAATGTCGAGCGGTATAGTCCAATCTGGAGCTCTAGGTCAGCACAGGTTCTTAAAACCACTCACCATTAATGTTAAATGTACTCCAAACAGAAGCCTGACGGGGACTCTAATTATGCGTTAAAAATACAACACAAGGCCAGGCTTTTCTGTTAATATGAAATGTTTACTGTACCAAAGTGTCTAAAGCCCAAACGGGGATAACCCATAACTGACAATATAACAACTAAAGAAAAAAAAGAAATATGAACTAAAACATAACCTTTATTTTAGCGGAGCTTATCATACAGGCACCAAAGAAATAATGTTATATTAATGGTAGCGCCCCTCTATTCATAAAGGTTAATTGAAGGTATAATAAAAATAGAAGGGACTTGTAACAAACTTAATATGCTTTATTGAGAATATATCATATAAACAATGATTAACTGAATCCAAAATTAATCTATATAGCAGAGTACATGAAAAAAGTGTAATGCTTGCCAATAAAAATAATAACTCGTAACGTACCCATGGGATACAGTCTCTCAGTAAGCGCAGTGTTGCTCCCTCCACACTCACTATTTCACTATCTTATATACCCATTGTCTTGGGTAAAAGTTGGCATCGCCACGCGGCATGACCTTGACTATGTCACTCAAAGTTGTGAATGGATATCTACAAGACCACAAACATGACACATACTGTATCTTATGTAGAAAATAACTAAGCACAAACAGCAAATAAAGTTAACCATCGTACTGCATAAGTCTGCATAAGGTAAATCCATCCGGATTCTAATTGTAGTAAATATCTATTCAGATTCCCTTTCCATGGAGATTTATTCAACGTGCCACTTATAAGGCCGTTCACAACTCGGCGCCTATGCACAAGTTTATTTCTGGTACTAGCTATTAGTACTATAATACTTAGTACTAAATATATATATATATATATATATATATATATATATATATATATATATATATATATATAGTACACTGTATACTATATATATATAGTATACACTTGTCATTGAGGCATTCAGTATTTATACCAGCATCCTTATTTGATTACAAGGGATACAATGGAGCCAGATTAGGTTTAAATTGTCACGTATGCACCAAGCAACATGTATGATCCCTTTTGTAGTGTCCTTGTGATATCTCACCATTCTTTGGATTGGCAACCAGGGGCAAGTTAAAAAACAGGTTACCCAATGGTTGGCTAAATTCAATGCAAAGAAGAGAAGCATTTAGCATTTTTGGCTCTTATACCAAACCACTCTCTACCTTTTTATACATGATGGGAGGTTTCTTACCGACTACTGGCTTGAGTCTACTCCCCATCCCTTTGTGAACTAAATTGAGATGGTTCAGAAGGCAAACTAATAGGACAATCATACCAATGATTTTAATATGCCAACACCACAGCAAAATTGCTGCTTCCAGAACTAAACTTCCACTGACATTTTCATGAACAAGAACATAATCTTCAAATGTTTCTGGAAGAAGCAGATTAACAGTGACATTGGAGGAAGAGAACGTGAGTCATTAGCATTAATTGCATATTAATTTCCGCTGATTACAGATCATCCTCAGATAGGAACGTCTACAAAACCACAGCCGTGTTCACATTTTACAATATATTACTTTCCAAATTATTGCAAGGCCATATACACTTAATTGAAGTTATAGAAATTAACTTTTTGGAAAATATATAAAAATTATCTAATAAGTGCTTCCATTTGCTGGGAACCCATTCACTGATGTTTTCAGTTGTTTTTGCTTGCCTATGCTGGACTCCATGTCAACAGAAATGGGTCAACCAATACGTTATTTTCTCATCGAATGCCCCTTTTTTCTGTTCGATCTTCCCTCGAGCAAGGACTCTCTCAGCTGGAGAGGTGGTCCACAGGCTTTTGTTCCAAAATCTTCTATTGTTTGTGTTAGGCCTCAGGTTGTCAATCACTCAGGATTCACCAAGACAGTCCCTAAATTTTAAGGCAAGACAGGAGGCTTTCTTTACTCTCACCAACAGCAGCAAAGAAAGAGTTAACATATAAAGTGAAAACAACCAATAAAACAGCACACAGGTGGTATATAAGCCCTTAGACATCCCCCCTCTTCCTCTGTCTTTGCTGCTCACTGTAGTTACAGGTCAGATCGTTTGCTCACTCAGTTTTTGTTCCCTATCTCCGGGCCCCCGGGTCTTAGTACACTTGTCCTGTCCCTTTCTTTCCTCTGCCCTTCCCCGTTCTCGTTTCGGGTCTGCTATTACTGAATTCTGCCTATTCAGTTCCCTTGTCTGTCTCCGGCCGCCATCTTAGTTTTGTTCCCACTCTCGCGATTCTAAAGATTTCACCGTCACTGTCCTTCTTGCAGCGGCCATCTTGCTTGGGCGGCGCGGCCATCTTGATTTCTCTCCATCGGCACGGCGGCCATGTTGTTGTCCCCGGCCGGCGGCGCAGCAGACATGTTGGTTGAGGCACCCGGATCTCGCGATTTCCGAGATGGACTACCAACTCAGGAGATTGTTTTGGAGGCCCTCATTAATGCGAGACGTATGCACGTACATAGCAGCCTGTCCCCAGTGCTCCCGCCACAAGACTCCAAATACCTGTCCTCAAGGCTTGTTGTTGCCTCTTCCCATCCCTCAGACCCCTTGGACTCACATTGCCATGGACTTCATAGTTTACCTTCCTGCCTCTCATGGTTATACCACCATACTTCTTGTGGTCGACAGATTTTCCAAACAAGCCCATTTCATCCCCCTGTCTTAGCTTCCTACGGCCTCACAATTAGCAGATGTATCTTTCAGGTGGTTTTGTCTGTGGCTCCTTTTCCTGTCTCTTTAAATATGATTTTTGCGGATGCAACTGCCTTGAGCGTTTCAGTCTCAGGCTAAATTATGCTATGGATGTCTTTGGGGGATTAAAAAAAAGTTCCAGAATTCTTAAGGGAAATATAGTAATTCTATCAATAGTTTTTTTGCACTCAGTGTGCATAAGTGAGTATATTTATATTTATTCATTCTGGAGAGGGTCCATTATAACACTGTTGTCCCAGACAGAGGGAGAGGGAGACTAAATACCGTATTTGCTCGATTATAAGACGAGGTTTTTTCCAGCAAATGCTCTGAAAAATACCCCTCGTCTTATAATCGGGACCGTCTTATAATCAGACCTTAAATAGGTCTGACTATGAGACTAAGATCCAGATCCCCTGCAGCGATGCAGGGGACCTGAATCCTCCTGTGTTATGCCCCCCCCCAGACTTACCGGTGCTTCTGAGTCCCCGGTGCTTAGTCCGGGCAGCGTGTAGAGCTCTACGCGATTCGTGTAGAGCGGAAGTTGTGTACGTGAATCGCGTAGAGCGGAAGTTGTGTACGTGAATCGCGTAGAGCTCTACACGCTGCCCGGACTAAGCACCAGGGACTCAGAAGCTCCGGTAAGTTTGGAGGAGGGAGGGGGAGGGAGTGTTGGGGGGGCATAAGGCATTTCTGGAGGCAGAGTGCTCTGTGAAATGCCTTTTAACCCCCATTAATGCCACTCTGCCGCCAGAAATGCCTTTTAACCCTCTATATGCCACTCTGCCTCCTGAAATGCCCTATACCTCCCTATAGGCCACTCTACCCCATAATATGCCTTTTAACCCCCTAAATGCCAGAGTGGCATATAGGGGTATAAGGAATTTCTGGAGGCAGAGTGGCACATAGGGGGTCAAAAGGCATATCATGGGGCACGGTGGCATTTAGAGGGTTAAAAGGCATATCATGGGGCACAGTGGCATATATGGGGTATAAGGCATTTCTGGGGCAGAGTGGCAAGCCTGGGGGCAGATGTGCATAACTGGGGGGGCAGGTAGAAAAAAAAGGAAATAAAAACAAAATATTTTTCTCAATCGTAGCTTTTATTAACAAACAATTGTTCACATAGTTTACATGAATTAACATTTACTGGTAAAACTTTTCCTATAGGGTCATCCTATATTCAGGCTTTTTCTTTTTTTCATAAATTAATACTCCGATTTTGGGGGGTCGTCTTATAATCGAGCAAATACGGTATTAGTCCAAGATTGCTGCTAGCCAACCAGCAGCCAGTCTCTGACTGCTGTTAGGCGACTGTTCATATAGTCAATCACTGAAAAACAGAACTACACTATGTATAATCAAGGCTAATGCATAGATCTGTACATTATAATACATCCAGCAGACAGGTCTGGTGCAGATGGTCTCACGTTTCCTGAGCTCATCAGCTACAATCTCCACAAATACCATAGAGGTGCTGGTTAACCTCTGGTGGCTCATAGAAGTGAGCCATAGCAAGGGATTCATCTGCACAAACAGACTTGATCATTAGTGTCCTGAGTAAACTGTACATCCAGCCTGCTATAGCTATTGCCTGCTCATTCATTCATGAAGATGACATCATCCCGAGACATGTCGCACTCACTTATCTATCATCATGCATATTAGCAGGGTCATATAAGACCAGAGCATTGGATCAGTGACTGACGCGAGCAGGGATGCGGGGCTATTAACGCAAGGCGCGCAGCGCCATTATTCTGTGTGTTCGTGGAGAGGGAACAGCAGCAGCAACAAATCTGTGCAGCGTTTGAGTTGAGTCAGGGAGAGGGTCTAAGCCGACTCAGAGGCTGAGTAGTCACACTCAGACGCTGGGGGAAGGAGTTTAATTGGGTTCTCTGGGCTGGGATTCACTGGGGGTCCTGGGGGGAGGCGTTCAAATTGGTCCTGGGGGAACTGTTCAATTGGGTTCTCTGGGCTGGGATTCACTTTTAAATTTGCAAATAAAGAACTGACAGTCACTGACCACACATTCATATTTCTAATAAAGAACAGAAAATAAACCAGCAGTAAAACATTGTTTCTGTGCATCAGCAATAGGAGTTCAAATTCATCCTGGGTTCTCTGGGCTGGGAGTTCAAATTGGTCCTGGGGGAACTTTTCAATTGGGTTCTCATTTTCTTTGGGGGTATACTGTACTCAGAGAGAGTGTGATAGAGACTAAGAAGAGAAAGAGAGAGAACTGAGAGAAAAAATGGACAGAAATACACAGACAGTGAGACAGGCAGAGAGACTGACAGAGGGAGAATAAATAAAATTAAACAAAGTGCCATAAAAACTTGCCAGTGACATCCCAACAGTTAAGATGAGCTAAAGAAATTACATTCTTCAACGCTGCCCATGGAAAGAAAAATAGAAATTAAAATGCTGAGGCCGTGCATTTCGTTTGAATGTTACATACTGTCAGGCACCACCCTACTCAGCCTGGACCATGCAGTAATTATATACCCTCAGGTTTGTCTGCAACCACTAGTGGCCACCCTTCTCTCTCTGGAGCACCCAGAGGTAATTATTGCAATCAGCTGAGCCTTGTTAGCTGGGTTGAGCCCTGCCTATATATACCTGCTCTGCCATTCAGACAAGGCCTTTGCATTACAGCGTGAGCAGCTTATTGCTGTGGCTCTGTACTTGGTCCTGGATTGTTCCTGGCTTCCTGCCGTCTGCCCTGCCAGTGGGCTTCCTGCCGTCTGCCCTGCCAGTGGGCTTCCTGCCGTCTGCCCTGCCAGTGGGCTTCCTGCCGTCTGCCCTGCCAGTGGGCTTCCTGCCGTCTGCCCTGCCAGTGGGCTTCCTGCCGTCTGCCCTGCTTGAGGACTTCCAAGCCGTGTGTCCTTGCTACAGCTCCCTTTATTCTTTGTTTCCAGTCCTGCTCTTCCGTCTGTTGTGTGCCTGTCTGTACCTACCTACCCATCAGGATGCATCAAGGGGTACAGACAGAACCCCTAGTATCCCCTCCATCTGGGCGCCTACCCGACCTGCTTGCCCGGGTCCTGACAAACACAATGAGCAAGTGACCAAAAATCGTTATGTTCTTTCCAAAAGTGTCAACTGTATTCCATTTTGCTGCGCATTTGAGCTTGCACTTCGAGGACATGATGAACGTGATGATTCATTAAATCCAGGTGTTTCAGGGGGTGTATAAACTTCTCTGCAGAACTTGATGCCTCTCTAAAAGACCATCTCACTAGTGCCACTGTTTTTAAAGGAATATCAAAAATTCAAAACGATTTGTTAGACTGTATGCTCACTGTTTGCCAGAACCACATAGAAAATGAAATTTCAAAAGCAAGTTTTGTAGCAGTGACATCTGCTTCCCAATTGGTTGCTGTTTTTCGATATAATCTAGATGACGGACAACCAGTTGAGAGATTCTGGGAATTCACTAATCCTCCTTGTAATGATGCGGAATCTATATTGTGCATTTCTATAAGAATGCATATTTTGTGCATTGCTACGCACATCAGCTCAATTTGATTGTCAGCCAAGCGACCAGTCAGAATCAACAGGTTCGGGTATTTTTTTAAAATCTAAGAGACATTACTAACTTTTATAGTAACTGTCCACAGAGGACTGCTATTCTAGATGAAACTGTTAGAAAAAGGATACCTCATGGTTCAGCCACCAGGTGGAATTTCAAGAGTCGAACCATCAATACAGTGTTTGAATACAGGGAACAGTTAATTGAATGCATGGAAAAAATAGTCGTCATCGAAACAAGCTGCAGCACTAAATCTAGCAGGGGCTCTTCGTATGTTGGAAGACTCTGTATTTGTGTTTTGGCTTACAGTTTTTAACAATATTATGCCACATGTGGATGTGTTACACAACCAGCTTCAGAAAACCCGAACTGATGCAGCACACGTTTGAAAACTTTTTTCCAACAGTCAATGGAAAAAGAAAAGAATGGGCGCAGTGACCATGAATATATCAGAAACAGAGGAAACATCATCAAAGAAAAGGAAGAGTGAAAATAAATCAAACTGTGGCAGCTAAAGAGATGTGATGTTATCACGAATCAATTGAAAGATTTTCTTTTATAACTCACTACTCTGCTGTTTCTCTCCTCCAAGGTAAAAAAATTCCAGGAGTATGAGAAAGTTTCCAAATCAGCTTATTGAACAAACAGATGTTTATTCTATATTACAAAAGGATTGCCTGAAAACTGAACTAGGGGTAATTTACAGAAGACCAGATTTCAGAAATATGAATGGTGCCATTAGTCTTCTACAATTCCTTATAGAAAATAACTTGCACACTATGTTCTCTGAGAACTACAAACTATTGCTGACAATTTCTACGATTCCAGTGACAACTGCCGAGGCCGACAGATGTATCTCAACTTTAAAACAAATTAAGAGATTTTTAAGGAGCACCATGAGTTAGGACAAGCTGACCGCTCTAGCCATGCTCTCAATTGAAAAAAAATGGTCAATGACATACCTAAATTCAACAAATCTTTTTGCCTCAAAAAAAGAGACAGGCGGAATGACTTAGTTTACAAAAATTGCACTTGAGTAATCAACATTCACATTTGAAGTAAATTGTAATCACTAGTGACAGAATCTTCCTTTGTAAACAGAATGTTTTGACTTGTTTGAGTGTTTCTCTGTAGAAACAAAAATGTATTTTAACCTGTACATTACGTCATAAATGTACATTTCATTTTCAAAATTTATATATTGTGAACTCCCCTTGGAATTACCCACCAGCCGCCACTTCTTCAACCACTGCAGCACTTTATGAGAAGAACCTTCTACTTCCTATTGCATTTTTTTGCACATTTCATCTTTTTGGGGGGATTTCACAGCTTCCTAACAACCGTGAACATCTTAACACATTTGCTTGAAACTGAAAATAAAATAGCTGTGTAGCCTAACCCTTTCAGCCGCTGGGATTTTTGGTGCTTCAAGTCCAGGAGTTATTTTGCCATTTTTACCATATGTGGGTTTCATTAAGATTCCCCTTTCCTGTGTACTTTGTTTATTATTTATTTTAAGTGATTTTTTTTTTTTTTTTTACTTTTTCCACTTAAGGGAATAGGGAGAATCATTATTTTTCACCCTGCAATCCCCCAGCACTGATTACACTGTGATTACCAACAAAGTCTCCATAGACTTGCATTGAGCATTGCAATATTTGTGATCGGCCAGTAGGGGGATTGATCAGATATCCCAGACCCTGTTGGTATTATCATATCCTCCAATGACCTTTCAGCTGATGTCAGCAATGACTTCTCCTGGAAGGGAATGCACGATCGTGTGATCGGGCAATTTCTTATGTCATGCTTTACCGGCGCTCGCCCCGGCAGCCATTCCGAATGATCGGACAGAAATGCTGGCTTCTGCTGACATGGGGGAAGTCAAGGCTGTCAAAAGACGGCCTGATCTCCCATGTAGTGGCAGGGAGATGTCCTTGCTGCTGCGAGAAAGTCAAGACATACCTGTACATCATAATGGGCTTCTAAGCAGAGCTTATTAGGAAGTACATGTACATCCATATGGTACTGAAGGTGTTAAGAGCAGCTAAGTAAAATCCTTCAATATTTTGTTTTGTGGCATCTGTGATAGATTATTGTGGATTGTAATGCTGATGGGCTTTGTCATAATTATTGAACATCACTTTCAGTTTTATTGCTGTGGGGCTATGTGATATAAAATGCACATGCCCAGCTCCTGTGGGAAGACAAAAAGGGAAGCTCAATAATATGTTAGAAATGGACTTTGGTATCAAAAATCCTTTTTTTTTTGTTATCTAGGAAAAAACATAGGAATTTCATTGCAGATATCTCGTAATCAGGACTTTTTAATTAAATGCTCATTGTGTGTTGTATCTCCACCAAGCCATACTTAAGATCATTGTATTGTTTGATCTTACCAAATGGTCTATACTAGACCTTTGAATTTATTTTACTCAAACAAATTTATAATTGCTGATAATAATTTAAATGCTCTTTGTATATAAAAATATATTTTGGAAACTTAAGGAGAGGGCCAACATTTGCTTTTTGTGAAAATTGCAGATGTGATTGCTCAATTAACCATGTTGGTTAAATGTCCTTGCAATTTAAAGTTATGCTAGCCATTGGTGAAAATAAACTTTAACCCTTTAATGGCCAAGGATGTTTTAACATTTCTGTGGTATTTGTGTTTAGCTGTAGTTTTCTTCTCTCTCATTTATTGCACCCACAGAATATATATATATATATATATATATATATATCTTATTTTACCAGACAAGAAGGGCTTCTTTTAGATACCAATATTTTGTAAATGTGGTGAAAAAAAAAACAAAAAAAAAACTGACATTTGAAAAATCGTTTACTCATCAAAATCTACTGAAAAAACCTGCTAACTAGTTCAGAAATACCCAATGGTTTTATGTTTTATAGGGCAATAAGTACAAGTAGCGTTTTGCTATTTCAATTCCTTTTTTCTCTCATCCTGCCCCATGTTCTATTTGGGACATCTTTGAAGCCAGCCGCTTATATTCACCCCATCAAACCATATATTCTTAAAAACTAGCCAAGCCGTGGTATTTCAAATGTTGACATTTTAATCCAGGATTTTTGGAAACATACAGTGCCTAGGAGTTTTTAAACATTTAATTTTTTTTTTAAATTCTTTTTTCACATTGGAACTGGATGGAAGTGGAATGTTCTTGTTGGATGACAGTAAAGAAGAAAGCGATGCACCGGAGTTAGACCCAGAGGAAGAATCTGTCTCCGAATCTGAGCCACCTCAACACCTCCCTTAAAGAAGTCTATATGCAAAAACTGTATTCCTTGTGTATTCAAATTACTCTTCCAATACAGATTATGCACGGGAGCTAATAAAAATCTTTATTTGGCGTATAGGTATTTGATTGCTCTAGGCACTACCCAGTGTACCTGAAATGATCACTTTTACATGAAAACCTGGAGACGGTAGGGGTATGGTATTGGAAGTGTTAATCTATCTTGCTGTGTTTTACAGCCTACAGCTTGCACTCTTAAGCCCCACAGACTGACCCACGTTTTACCAGTGGGGTAACTACCTCTGCAACCATTTGTTCCTGTCTCTCTCCGTACCACTTTAAAATTATTCAGAAACGGCCCTTCTGACCTGGATCGCGTTGTATGTATGTGTAAGTGGTGTGAGATGGACTGTGTGTTAGCATGAGTGGTGTGAGAAGACGGAGTGTGTGTGTTAGAATGAGTTCGTGCATATGTGTTAGTGAGTTTGAGTAAGCGTGTGTGTTAACGTGTGACAAGAGGGAGCAAAGATAGCATAGACAGGCTGTTTGGGGGCATTGATTTTGCTTGCGGCAAAGCAGGCACTCACAAGCTGTTTGGGGGCAAAGGTGGCACATGTTGCTTAGTGAAGTTAGGGGCCCCAGGGCAATTTTATTTACATTTACTGTGCCATGAATTCATTTACAAGAACATTGCTCCAACATTCAAAATAAACTTAAAATGCACAGTCTAACTAATCATTTTCTCCAGCATGCCAATAGCCTCCAACACCTCACCTTTTGTGCCACTGCAAAGGGAAAGAGGCGGTGATATTAAGGAACTTGGAAAGCTGGAGATGGACTGTATTTTTAAATTGCAAACCCTGTCCCCAAAAGTATTAAATGCTTAATTTGAGCTGCACAATTTTCTATGAGAGGAAAACTTTTAATAATAGGAAAATGTCCTCATTATTAATAATTTATAACATCAAAGGATTGTGGCACTTTAAGGATTTGCTTTACAGGGTTGTTGTAATGGAGTCTGGCAATCCACTTTCACGGTTTTTAAATATACATTTTCTATGTATATTTTCAATTATATATATATACATTCTCCTTTTTTATATAGTGCAAGTGACATTTTGACAATCATACATTGAACTTTAATGTAAGATGATATATTTGTCCATATGTTATAATAAACGCTTACTCCATCTCCCACTTTCTGCTCTGAGTGATAAGTCCTGGTCCATTTAAAAGAATACAGCCATCTTAAGGGTCTCCACAAGCACATCTTATGAGCAGCGAACTGCTCTGAAATCAGTGAGTGGGCATTATCTCAAATCATTGCAGCACTTTATTTGATTGAAACATATTGTACTTGTTTTTGTTATTTTTTTACATGTATACTCTATGTCTAAATTGTCACCTTTGTTAATATTATTTTTGTACGTAAGCATTGTGACATTTTTCAGATTTAACTATATATTAATCCAATTTCTCTGAGCTCTAACTGAACTCTACCTTCTGAGAAAGCCGGAATAAACCACATTACAAAATGTTGTACTTAAATTGGGTTTTATACACTTTATCAATTCAATCCGGTACTGGGTGTTACCAAAGTGTCCGTAAACTGTAGGCAGCTTAAAACATAACTAGGTGGCAGCAGCTCAGTCTGGTGTGATATTTTTGAGTGGCCAAAGGGCTGGTATTGTTAACCCTTACCCACCCACACCCTGTGTGTCATGTTATCCAATAGATAACCCTGAAAACAGGTTTGCCAAGACATCAGCTGAACTCAGCTTTTTGCTTTTTCTGTAAATTATAGGTACGAACATTAGCCAGGCCAATCTACAGTTCTTCTCCTGTAAGTTTCTATTTGAGAAGACCTATTCTATGCTTTCAATGAGCCTTTATGCTGCCTAGTTTTAGTTCGTGTTTACAGTGATAGTAAATATATTTGCTTTAATATTGAGTTCCTGTATTTATATATAATTAGAATTACTTGTGTTTGTAATAAATTATTTAATATATTTAATAATTATATTTATGTGATGTGTGAAAACACAAGTTAAAATGTGTTTACACGGTTTAAATGTTATCTTTTTTTATTACTACAAATACTGAAACATAGATACAAGAGCATGTAACCAATAGGGAGGGGCTTAACCAGGAAGGGGTATGGTCATGACAGGGTGTGGTACTATCATGGGGGTGGGATCACTTTTTGTTGCCCCGGGCCCTGGATGGTCTCAGTCTGCCCTTGAGAAAAAAAGGGAATTCAGTATACCTACCAACTGCTCTCAAAATCAGCAACTGCAGCTTAGCCTCCAGAGTGGCCCTGGGGCCCCCACAGTCCCACATCCCTACCCTAAATACCAATGGTATTAAGGAAGGTATTTGTAACATGGATGTTCAGAGGGCTGTGCTTCTCGAACGTGGAAGAATAACATTTTATTATATAGGTGAGGCTGGAGGTATGGCTTGGCCACATAAAGAATTCTTTTGTCCAGGACCAGCAAATCCACAGTTGCACTACAGCGAGGAAGAGACAATGTCTTCATTAAAGTACACACCACAGGATTTTGTGTGGTTTTTCTTTTAATTATGTAAACCGTCTACTATGTAAGCAAAGATTGAAGGATATGATTCAGTGTTCTGAATAAAACCAGCATTCATGTTCTGACCTGCTCTAGTATAAGCCACCAAATATCCACACAAACTACTGTTCTCTGTAGCTTCTTTAAGTTGATGTTTCATTTACTTAACGGACTACTACTAAGGGGCTTTTTTCAGAGATCATTGTTGTAAACCAGGTCTGAGAAGCAAGCAACGTTTCATGTCTCTTACCCACATAGGCTACTGACGTCAAGAGGTTAGCAAATTAATTTTAGGATCACTATATAACAGCACATGCTAACACCTACTTGTAATCCTTTTTACCTGGTGGTTAAGTTAAGGACTGAGTACAGTGGGACCCTTTACATGTCCTTGGTATGTATACCTGACAGCAGGAAAGGCTTTGTCTGTTCATATAGTGTTTATTAGACATGTGCACAGCAAATCAAATCATTTCGGACAAAATTCTGTTTTTGCGGCAGAAGCAGTAGTAGTAGAGAACTGGGCCTGGGCAAGCAGACAGTGGCACATGCAGCCCCGTGGAGCAAGACTGTATTTCCCAATGTTATATATTATGCCTGGTTTTGTTACCATTATTTATCTAATATTAATAGATGATATGATAGAAAGGAAATAAAATTAACTTTTCTACAAACTACAGTTTTGGATGGTAGCATAAATGGGCAACTGTCAATCAACTAAACTCTACCCAGGAATAGGGAAAAACTGCTATTGCAGTCCCTATAATACACTACAGTAGTCACTACAGCTTCCCCAATCCTCCCCACAACAGCACATTTTCTGCAATAAAATAATTAACTTGCAGTATGGTAGGTGAGCAACGAGCATCAGTCTCAGCCTCTGCTAAGCTGTCACTGTCTCACACTCCAACTCCCATCAGTCTGTAACTGCTGCTGCTGACAAGTTAAAATGGTGTCAGCACACTTGAAAGCTGAAATCTTTCTTGGGTCTACCTGATCTTGGCTTGGCATCAAGAGATCCCCCAAATTTTCCACTTCTTAATCCCTTCCCCTTGTAAATGCTGATTGGCCAGAGTGAAAAAGTAAGGAAAAACTCACAAGTTGTTATCAGTTATTGATATGTACCCTCCTACACACAGTCCCTCCCAAAAACAATTTGGGCTGAATGTGGCCCAAGACAAGCTACTGGTATTGGACAAGCTATCTAGTAGGCCCGGTGACTAATGGACCAGGCATTCCACCAAGGCTCCAGTTTGGACCCAAAGCAGATTTGTGACAGGGCTATTTGTGCGGTCTGGGTAATACTTGTCAACAGAGTGCAGGAATTGAAGCACGACTAGTGTAACCCCTTTGTTAAAGCGCAACGCCTTTGTTAAAGAACTCAACAGGCATGTTTCTGTAATGATGGCCTGAAACAAAGCCAAGACATCTATGAGGAAAGTGTTCCAACCGCTCCACCGTTTTTCCTCCAGGGCTTCAATCATTCCTACTTCTCAGGCTTCAGAAGCGGTGTGCAGTCAATATCCTTCTGCGGATCCTTCCAGCAATATCCGCCATATCTCAGAGGTGGAGACAGAGGATCCTTGTCTTTTTTCCAGAGGCCATTCCAATGCTGGCCAAGTATAAATGCTTATCTTTTTTCTACTCTCCCACAGGTAGCTGGCATGATCTCTCTTTTTTTCCCCCACAACTGGAAATGGATTACATTAGACCCTTGGATCCTACAAACGGTAAGGAGCTTTCTTATAGATTTTGCCTCTCCCCCTTTTCAGGAGGGGATTCCCCAACCTTTCTACAGAAACCCCGAAGAGCAGCAGTAAGTAAAGACTGAGCTGATCAGCCTCTAAAAGTAAGTTTCCTCAGTTCGATGTTCCTAGTGAAGAAAAAAAAGGGGGGGCTTACATCCGGTTATCAACCTTTGGGCTCTTAACGGTTTTGTGGTTGGACCTCAAGTATGCTTTCCTAGCAGTTCCTATCCATCCGAATCATTGGAAATTTCTCCAGTTCTGTTGGAACAATCAAATCTGGCAGTTAAAGTCACTGCCGCTCTGCCTCAGTTCAGCCCTTTGGCACTTTACAAAGCTCCTCAAATGGGTTTTGGCTTTCTTCAGGTCAAGAGTTATCAAGTCCATTATCTACCTCAACATTATCCTGTTGTTCTCTCAACAGGCAGACACCCTACTAAACCAGATGGAGTTCATCATCAGTACTCTACACCAGCTTGGGTTAGTGGTGAACATACCCAAGTCTGAGATGATGCCCAGGCAAAGGATCCATTTTCTAGGTTTCGAGATAGACTCGGTGTCTGGTTATCTTCATCTGTCGTTACCCAAGAAGAAGTCTATCAAAAGGGAGAGTCGAGTTTTACTACAGAAGGGCTCTTGTCCCTTTCACAAAATTGCTCAGGTAGTGGGCCTGCTCTCCTACTGAGGTAATGTTCCCAGGTCCCCTCCATTACCGTGCCCTACAACGACTCAAGGCTTAACACCTCAGAGAAGTCCCTTTGTACAATCAACAGGTGTGACTCACGACAAGGTGCATCAAGAACTTCAGAGTTGGGTTTAACATATGGATGCATGGAACAGTCGGGTGATCTTAGCGCCCAGACTTCATGTTGGAGTCTGACGCCGGTCTGTTTGGTTTGTTTGCGGCATCCAAGAAAGAGACGACAGG
Organism: Spea bombifrons; assembly: GCF_027358695.1. NCBI lineage: Eukaryota > Metazoa > Chordata > Amphibia > Anura > Pelobatidae > Spea > Spea bombifrons. The sequence goes on along the minus strand of NC_071091.1, from coordinate 97,600,426 downwards.
ATGTCTGTGGTCACAGGAAAAGCGTTCCTTGCACATCAATTGACTGGAACTCATAAAAGGCTTGTTTGCAATCCAGAGCCTTGCCAAGGACCAAATTGCTGCCTCCTCCTGCGGTTGGACATCCCAGCGGTAAGGTACATCACGATCGAAACGCCTAGCAGATCACACAAAGAAGAGATCACAACAATTTCCCTTCGAAATACCGATTGTTTCTCCGGGCATTGGCGGGACGCGAGCGACTGGAGGCTCCACAGACGAGTGTTCCGCGATCTCCAATGTTGCCAGGGCCTCTTCATATTGGACCTGTTCGCTTCAAGGAACAACCAGCAGGTGGAGGATTTCTTCAGCTTTCATGCAACAGTGCTCAGAGACGGGGGTGTATGCCTTTCCATCTTTTTCCCCTCATTCCAAGGGTTATTCATTTGTGCTACACTCAGGTATCTAGGAACACCCCTATGGCACTCGCAACTATGGAGTCCTGCCTTAACAGAAACCTCTATTTTGGATTCCCTAGCGCTTCCTTCATTTCCCTCGCTTCTGGTGGGGGCAGAGGGACTGTTTCACTCTCTCAATCTAGAGGTGAGTCTGTCTGGCCTCAGATTATAAGAGACGGCTACGACCTTGCTTACAGAATCATGGGATCCAGGTACGTGAAAAAATGAAAATCGCCCAGCCTGGAGAGTCTCACATTCTTGGTGTGTGGGACAACAGGTGGATTCCCATTCAGCACCTGTGACATGTGTTGTGAATTTTTTTAGCTAAGGGTAAGTCATATCGCTCCATTAACTATAGTAACTTTGTACAAAAGTACCATAAGGCTAGATGGCAGCTATGGGGCTTTTCCTCTCCTGATGTGTTGGTATGTGTTAATGTATATCTCTTATGTATGTGTTAACAACCTCATTCAAATTGTACAGAATAAAAGATAATAATTCTAACAACACTTAGAGGTAGAGAACAGGCCAAATATAGATATATTGCTTCTCCATCTCCATTACAAATGGAAAACAGATACAAAACATGTTTAATAGGCAGCTGCCGTGTTCACCTTCATCTATTTAATTTGTTTGAAACAGTTTGCAATATGTTTTGCATTCACTATAACTTGTGGATAGCTGGGGCTCTGGTACGGACAGCCCTGCTGAAAACAGTGTTTATTTATGTTATTTTTGTGCATTGATGTTACTTAGAATGTTAATAGTTTTGTTCAAGTATTTTATGCATTCAGTTGCTTTGTTTTCAAAGTTCTAGGCTACTAAATCCATCTGTCAAAACTTTGGCGCTTTTGCAGAGATTGATCCGCCATTTCTGTGAACTACAATTGTAATAATATAGAAATGTTAGTTAAAAAGTGAATTTGTTAAAAAAAAAAAAAAAAAAAAAAGCCTGTTATTTGCATTTCTGTTGTGTTTTATTCTTGGACCAAGGGATGCTTACTATTCTTCAAGGGTAAGGCAAATATATCTCAAAAGCAAATATTTTAAAAAAAATATTGATGATTTGTAGGTCTCTTGACTGTATAATGCTGAAATATCACACATATAAGGTATCACAGAAATCACAGGTATCACAGTGTCGTTAATGTTGTAAATGACTATTGTAGCCAGAAACAGCTTTTTAATAAATACATTTATCACACCAATCACACCTGTGTTCAAATGGCATGTTGTTAGGTTTAAAAGGCTAATTGATCATTAGAAAGCACTTTTGCAATAATGGTAGCACAGCTAGAAAGTCAACATACCTTGTTTTCCATGAAAACAGCTAAGTGACCCCAAACTTTTGAACAATAGTGTACATTTTAATGATGATTTGAGCCAGAATGAGAATCACTGCACCTTGGCAATGGAACATTAAGGTTTCAATCACTTTGTCTAAATCCATCAGAATTAACATAATTTGTAATGCAAATCCATGGTACTATTAGATCTGTGCCTTCTGAAAGCTGTTAATGTTCTGGAGCTCTGCAAAATGTCTTCTAATTTAGCACAGTAATTCTGTCATTTAAACTCTCGTGCTTCTTGTAGTTCTCCTGGGACTAAACTCTGGAAGACACCGCACATTTTCCAAGACTTAATGTTTGCTTATCACGGATTAGTAATTTGCTGCACTGGTGTAAGTTTCTTAGCTGACACATTAATATGCCGCAGGCTATTTGTAATCATGTCTGAGTAAGGCATAAACCATTTCCTACAAGTGAAACACTGTCATTTAGAATACTTATACACTCTCTCGTACAAGATTCTGTCCCCTACGTTATTTTCAGTGTCAAGGTCGATATGCACACCTGGTAGCTGGCCTAACCAGCCTATTCCATTGTTTTATCCAATATTTTACAGGGTGGAAAAACACAATATATATATAAAAAATTATCTAAACAAATTACTATAATTTATAACTTATGATGTAGCATTTTAGTAGTAATACTATGGTCTCAATGGTCCATATGGCCTTTTGATGCGGTTGATCTACTGGCCTAAGGTCAGTGGTAAAAAAGCACAAGGAAACTGAATCCAAAAAAGCAGGACTAGTCCCAGGAGATCTGGGTTAATGGAGAAGCAAACATGGAGTGCAAACAGCTAACTTCATAAACATTAAAAGGGGTAATAGAGATGTAAATGACCCTAGTTTATAATGATATAAAATGCCAACAGAGAACCCTTCTCGCTTTCTACATTATTGTTATATCATACTGTTGATGGACATAGATTTAACATTTCAAGTGAGAAAAAAATAATCTGACCAAATTAATTATATGCAAATGATCGCTGACATCCCAAAATAGGTTTGCATCGTCCCAGCTGAATATGGGATTTAGTTACTAAAGAGGGAGTTGGCAGGATTATGGTGGGCCAACCCCAGTAAGGCTCCAAATATAATATTTCATTCATTGAGATTCACTAACTAAACTTCGTATTATGCGGGGTCAGCTCAGGTTCTCTGGGAGATATATTAGCCAGTGATGGCCCTTTATAATGAAGAGGAACTGCAAGAAATTCTTCTATACCTCTGCACATAAGAACTTATTTCACAAGGATATGGGTAGCCTAAAAACAACTATAAGATGGAAATTCCTGTCATTTTTTTATACTTAAGTAGTCACAGCGAATCTAAAGAAAACTTTAAATTCAGCAACTCAAGTGCCCATGAGTTCTCCCAAAGTTGTTGCTCCTAGATATTTTCACTTTAAAAATAAGTGCACTCACAGCTGACTGGGGCAACTCTAACAGAGCAGATATATGAAAAAAACTAATTTGCTGGAAAGAAGGCACCCTTTAAAAGTGCCATGGTGAAAGTTGCTGATGGTCATACACAAACTGTACTTAGGGCCATGAAGTCTATTAAAAATAAAGCTAATTCATGGGGCCACCGGGACCTCTAATTTATCTAGCTCCAGAAATGAATAAGCTCACCTTGTAAATTCTTCATTGACTGGTAAATCCAATTAGTGCTAACTGTAGGATGTAGCCTGAGAGCACCTGAGGTCACCATTTAGTACAGGTTTGGGGCCTAAATATGGCTGGTTGGTAGGGACCCAAACTGTCCTTGTGGTGGAAATGTCAACAAATATAATATTCTGCTGACATTTAAAAATTGAATAAGTTGCCATAGTAATTTTAATTCCCTGCGTGACGGATTAGATATGATCAGTCACTACTTATATTAATGCTTTTAAGTGTTACCATGGAAACATATTCCATTTTTAAATTAGCTATTATGGTACATAGCATAATCTCAGTGATGGACTCCATGAGCTCTACTGCACTTGATCTACCTCTGAGCTCTAAATCAAACAAACTGCAAAATTTGGTTGGGAGGGTATTTGATCATATTCGTTCTAAAAGTTACCATGTAAATACACTAACCATTACAATTTGCACATCAATGAAACACTATATTTCTGCCAAAATATGATAGCTAGTTAATGTCAAATATTTAGTGTACTTCCCATACATTCATAATCTAATCTTTATGGATTCTTAATTAACCGTTTTATTTGCATCATTTTGCTTTCATCCTATTCAGTTATATCTTCAATCAAACAGAAAAAGCTTAATACTTCTAATCATAAATCAGTAGCTCATTGTGTTTGCATTATTTAGAGTATATGTATAATACACAAAAAATAAACTTAAATAGCTAGATCAAACTTTTTGTTGGGTCAACACAGGGAAAGCCTATTTCACTTTACAGGGTTTTCCATGTTGGCTTTACAAAAAGTAACATCTGTAATGAACAATTCCTAGTATAAACCCAATCTTGGGACCTGTTGAGCCAACGTCCTGCTATTTTTAATTTTAAGGCAAGACAGGAGGCTTCCTATTATGCATATCTTCTTTTACTACCCACCAACAGCAGCAAAAAAAAGAGTTAACGAATACAAAGAAAACAACCAATAAAAACTGCAAACAGAGGTATATAAACCCTAGCCAATCCCTCCTCTTCCTCTTTCTTTGCTGCTCACCGTAGCTACAGGTCAGATTCTCTCCATATTGATATTTCGATTGTATTGATTTTTGACTTATTTTTGTATTCTCTGGGTTATATATTTTGTTTATCTTGTTATATATTTTGTCTCTTGCTCCATTTTATTTCTGTCTATTCGGCTTTTTCCCTTGTGCTGCCCTTCCTCCAGGCTTACCTTCCCCGGGTTCGGGATTTTTTCCCCCGGCTCCTGTCTCCCCCCGCCCCCCTTTCTTTTCCCTTATTCTAACCTCCCCGGTTCTTTTTCCTTCTTCCGTACCTTTTTTCCTCCGCTGTTGCGGACTTCTCTGACGTTGGCTGTTAGCTTGCCGGCGGTCATTCTCTTCTGTGTTTTGTTTCCGGGTTCGCGGGAGCTGGTCTCTTGTCGCTGCCGCGAGGCGGCCTTTTGGCGCATCGCGAGACCTTGTCGCCATCTTGGTTCTTCCTCGTGTTTTCCTCACGGCGGCCATCTTTGTAGTTCGTCCAGTTAGTTTTTTCAGCTTCTCTCGGCAGCCATCTTTGTTGAGGGTGGCGCAATCTCGTTTTTTCTCTATATCTATTTGCCGTTCACTGTATTTACTATTCTCTTGCTGTTGGATGGTTTTTATACACATTCTACTCATTGGACACTTCTATTTTCCGATTTTTTTTATAGGTTGCTCTGGCAGGCTGAGTCCCTGATTCTGAAGTGAGCCTTCAACTGTATGCCTCTTTAAATTCCTGGAGCCTTTATTGATATTGGTTTCTGACAGGCTGAGCCCCTGTCCTCGTTACTGAGGCGAGCCCTCTGTGCTTTCCCTCACGTGTTCTGTGCTTGGGAGCTTCCTGAGGAAGCCACGCAGTGGCAAAACGCGTCAAGGACTATATTTCTTGCACCATACTTGGATTTTACTAGTATGTACTTATAGTACTGTAACAAGGTGCGGGGTGTTGTTGTGGAAGGGGTATATATTCCCCCTCGATTTTGCAGGGTTTTATATGACATATAGGGCAGGCTGGTGCTCCACCCCGCAGTTTACATGCACCTGGACTGACACAGGATCCAGGCCAGGAGTTTAAGCTGACTCCAATGCACTGGTCATCTGCAAGTAATGAGCTGCACTGACTGCAATATAACCTGACCTGTTGGACAGAGGGAAGAAGAGAGAGTTTGTTTGGAAGCAGCAGGGCTGGCTTTGCACAAGAGAGACCATGAAAATGGTTGATGGGATTACGTTTTGTTTAGTTTTAGACCCTGAGTAGTGAGGGAGTTATATGTTAGTAAGCGCTCAGACGAGCTAGGCTTTTGTTTGTAGGGAATTTGTGTACTATGAAATTCTGTATATAGCTGCATACGTGGACTACAAATAAATCGTGGTTGATTACCTAACCGAGATGTGGCGTTAATACCCTAGAGGGCCGTGCTGTTTGGTACCCTGTGTGGGTGCAGGATCACAGTACGGACATTTTTTTTAACATTGTTTTATCCATTATCGGATCACATTTGCTATTATACGAATAGTGGGTTTTTTTTCCGATTTTTTTTTTTTTTTTGCGTGAGGGCTGGGTCCCGGAATAAATTATTTATTTATCTTACTAAACTAATCATGGAACAAATGATATTTTCTCTATAAATTATTGCACACACCAGCTAATTTCATATTCATTTCACACAGTATCACACACATTACAAGTAATTGACACTCGATCCATATAAGCACTGGCACTTTATTGAAAACGGAGATTGGAACAAAGAGGAATTTTCCTCCAAGATAAAGAGGCATCCAGGTTCGATTGGATTTACTTCAAGAAACACACCAAAAACCACTGCAACTCTAAGAAATTCACCAGAGATGCTTGATATATCCATCTAAATGTGAGCGCAACCCATTACTGCGCATATACCAGTTTTGAAAGATATCATCCTATGGTAGATATATTTCTTTTCTTCTATGTCCATGGGGTTGATGTACTAACACGCACACCAAGGAGTTTACGTTTGGGAGCCTGAACGACTCATACATATTGTGAGTGCAACAATTGAAGTTTATCCTCTAGTTCCTGAGGTGTCTTATCATATTACACTATCATTTTGCATTTGTTATTTTTTGTTTCTCCGAGTCATTGAGACCGATCGTTACAAGCGCCCCTAGACAGAAGTCTGGTTGATATCATTGTGCAACATTCCGTGGAGAGTGTTTATAGGGCTGCGGCTACTAACTCGGTCGAAAGAAAGGAAAGTATTTTCTTTATTTTTTGGTTTTCTCACATTTACTCTTTTGACACGGGTTTTCATCTTTTTTTTCGCTTGGGAGCTGTTTCACAGGCTGAGTTCCTGTTTTCACCTGCAGATTCTCTGTGCTTGCTACCTATTACACAGGCTGAGTCCCTGTCTATATCTGCAGACCTTCAGTATTAGTATACTGTTATCATGTCCCAGGATAGTGCCTCTAGCCAGGATGCCTTTATGGCTTGGCTGGAATCCAAATTTTCCTCCTCGGTCAAATCCTTAATTTCCAAAATGTATGCCTCTTTGCCCCAGCCGGCCCAACTCCTACCTCCAGCCCCGTGGCCCCTACTAATATTCCCTCCGATTCAGAGAAGTCTGGGGAGGATAATCGTAGCTCCAAACGACCCTGGAAGGGCAATAGCACCTCTGCGGGTAAGGGCAAGGCTCCTGCCAAACGCCCTAAATATTCCGTTGCCTCACAACTCTCAGGGCATTTCCCCGCTGGGGATGAGGAGTCTCTCACACTCCCTCTCTCCATTATTGATGGTGGTTCAGACAAATCAGAGGCATCTATTCACCTGGCCTCGTCCAGGACTATGGACTCACGTTACATCTGTGAGTGTTTAGTGGATGAGCCCCACCATTCTGAACCTCATCACTCTGGGGGTCCGTTACCCCCACTCTGCCTCTACCGACCTCCCGGTCTTAGATCCATCAGACACATCCTTATTCGACCCCTCTACCATGCGGCACCCCAGGGCCACTGAATGGGCCCCCCAGAGCACATAGCCCTATACCTACATAAATGGCTGCGCAAGCCTTTGCCCAAAGAGGTGCGCAACAAACTCCGGGCAGAATGCCCTCACCCTTCTATCCCCGATAAGGTGGCGCTCACCCTGGAATTTGATCCCAATGTCCTGGCCCTGTTGTCCGCTAACAAGCGTGACCCCAGGAAAGGCCTAGAGCAAGGCCTTAAGTCTGCCCAGGATAAGCTCCTGGACTTGGTAGGCCCTGTAACCCAGATTCTGTCGCTGGCTGACAGGGCTTTCCTTCAGGCGTCTCCCCTAGACCCCAAGATTATCCGGGACTGGGCCCTCCGGACGGTTTGCCTCCTGGGTGCGGCCGCCAACTGTCTTCTTTTTGGGGACGCCTTCGTGAAGGAGCTCAACCGTCACGTCTCCCTCATGACCTCCTGGAACAAGGCCAAGCTCTCCATGCAGAAAGTGTTCCAAGCTGGTCCTCGTTTTTCCGCCAGGGCTGGACGACCGCGGGGCCGGGTAGCCAGCCGTTCTACCTTTCAAGGCTCCAGAAGCTTCCAGCATCCCCAGCCATCCTACCGAGGTGCCGTACACCAGCGTTCGTTCCTGTCTAGAGGAGGCAGCAGGGGCAGAGATTCCACCGGTTTTCCCAGAGGACGCTCTGGGTTCAGTAAGTCCAGTTGTTTCCTGTCTTTCTTTCCCTCCACAGGTTGCTGGCAGGATCTCCCATTTTTCCCACAACTGGGTGCGGATCACGTCAGACCCTTGGGTTCTCCGGACAGTGCGCAGCTACTGGATCGACTTCGTCTCCACTCCTTACCAGGTAAGGAGACCTCTTCCTATATCCAGGTCGACATCCGATCGGCAGTTGATAGAGGCCGAGCTCCTAGCCATTCGGGACAAAGGAGCTATCCAACAGGCTCGGGGGCCTGTTTCTTTCCTCAGCTCCATCTTTCTTACCCTCAAGCGGACCGTGGAGTTTCGCCCCGTGATAAACCTTCGGTCCCTCAACGCGTTTGTGGTCTACTGCCATTTCAAGATGGAGGGGATCCATCTTCTGCAGGACCTTATTTCCGAGAGGGACTGGTTCACTTGTTTGGATCTCAAGGACGCTTACCTTGCCGATCCACCCGGACCACAGGCAGTTCCTTCAGTTCCGTTGGGGCGAACAAATCTGGAAATTCCGTTCGCTCCCGTTCGGCCTCAGTTTCGCCCCTTGGTGCTTTACAAAGCTTTGCATAGGTGCATAGTATATCTCGATGACATTCTTCTTTTTTCCAAGAGTCGGAATCTCCTCCAGGGCCAGACGGACTTTGTGGTGCGGACGCTACATCAGCTCGGCTTCGTTGTCAACACGCTAAAGTCAGAGTTATCGCCGTGGCAACGTATCCAATTCTTGGGTTTCGAGATAGATTCGAAGGTGGCCATGTTACGTCTACCGATGTCCAAGGTCAAGGCCATTCGGAAGGAGATTCGTTCCCTCCTTCGGAAGGATGTTTGCTTGCTCCGCATGCTGGCTCGTGTGGTGGCGCTCCTGCGCTGCTGGAGATGTCGATCATGGATCCGTTGGCTCTGCCTTCCTTTCCGTCTCTCCTTTCGGGCCAGGCTCATCCACTCCTCCTGGACGGTCGGCTCTCTCTGGACGATCTCCCAACCCGTCGAGGATTTATCGGAGGTCGCTCAGTCCCTGCTCAGGGAGTCTTGGGCTCCAGGCACCCAGAAGTCTTACCGGTCTGCTTGGGGACGACGGGCTTCTTGGTGTTTGGGACAATAGGTGGATCCCCATTTGGCCCCTTTAACTTGTGTCCTTAATTTTGTGACCCGTTTGTTCCACAAGGGCAAATCTTATCGGACCATTAACCTCTTCCGTTCAGCTATTTCTGTCGGCCATGTGGGCTTCTCGGGTGAGCCTGTGGGGAAGGCCCCCTTATTTGTCGTTTTCTTCGGGGTATTCGTTTGTCCAGGCCTCCGGCCCCTCGTTATGATTTCCTGTGGGATGTGGCGGTGGTCCTGGATTTCCTGTGGTCCTGGCCGGATAACAATTCGCTTTTTTTTGCGACAATTGCCAGCTAAGCTTAATTTGCTCCTTTGTCTCTTATTTTTTCGCAGGGTTTCAGATGTTCGGGCTTTTGATGCCTCGGCGGTCTCCTCTCCTGACGGGATCCTCTTCTCCATCCACAGGAGGACGAAGTCCCTGTCCTCCTCTGTCTCTTATCCTTACCTGTCGGATGACCCTAAGCTTTGCGTTGCTAGGTGTGTGCGGTCTTACCTGGCTTGCACTTCGGCGGTACGGCCTCCTTATGTTTCCCAGTTGCTTATCTCTTACGTTAAGCCGTTTCGAGCTGTGTAGGCCCCCACGTTGGCTAGATGGGTTCGTTGGCTCCTCTCTCTGGTGTTGTGCCCTCGTTTGGGGCCCACTCAGTCCGGGGTGCGGCGGTTTCGGGTGCCCTTCGGGCTGGTGGGGCTCTGAGCGATATTTTGCGGGCGGCGGACGGTTTCGCGCAGCCACCTTTCACACCTTTTATTTTCGCCCTTTGCCCTCGACGGCATCTGCGTTGGTGTTGGGCGTTAAAACTGCAAAATAGGAAGCCTCCTGTCTTGCCTTAAAATTGGAAATTATTCTAGCCTGGGTGCCCGAATAATTATAATTTTAATAAAGACAGGAGGCGAGTATTTTCCCTCCCCTGTTAGCATCGTATTCCAGGGGTAAGTGGTTATATTATGTTGTTTTTTTCCCTGTCATGCAATGTGCATTTGCTTATTTGCTGTTTTTATTGCTCATGTTTTTACGTTTGTCGGCCCTTTGCCCTTGTCTGGGATGTGGTCCGGTTACGTTTTTCTCTTTCTTTCCAGTGTTTCTTCATGAGGTTGCGGAGATGTTTTTTTCTCTCCACGGTGCTTCCAGTCTTCCCGGTTGGAGTTCTGGTTCAGTTCCGGTTCCTGTTGCCTGATGTTGGCTGCTGTTCTTTGGCTCCGGTTCTCAGCGTTTGAAAGAGGAAGAGGAGGGATTGGCTAGGGTTTATATACCCTCTGTTTGCAGTTTTTATTGGTTGTTTTCTTTGTATTCGTTAACTCTTTCTTTGCTGCTGTGTGTGGGTAGTAAAGGAAGATATGCAAAATACTCGCCTCCTGTCTTTATTAAAATTATAATTATTCGGGCACCCAGGCTAGAATAATTTCCAATAAGTCAGCACTTAGGCTGAACACCATAGCAAGATCCTATGTTCACACACAACAGGCTTTATCCGATATGTTAATAGCCATCTTTTCCCTGCTATGAAACAAGTAATCTAAAATATGACAAATACCTGAGTGAGGACTCACACGGTTCAGATGCTGCCATATTGAAATGCCTTGCTTTTAAGACAGCTTATGAGTAAAAGGGTAGACCTGATTGTCAACTGAGGCTAGATGGATACCAAACACCTCTAACAAATGACATCCACTTCTTACTCATGTCAGTGGTGTTGAATGTGAATTTATTGTAATTAGGGAGGATTTGTGTTATGGTATAGTGTTCCTATATTGTTACCTAACTAAGCACGACGGTACTCTGTCATAGAAGCCCCAGTGGAAGTGCCGGCCAGCAGCAGCGGAGGTTGTCTGTGCGCATCCCACAAACGTTCACCGGATGCTGGATGCGCACAGACAACCTCCGCTGCTGCCGGCACTTCCACTGCGGATCTATGGTGGAGCACCGGAAAGGTCATGTGACGCTGGCACTCCGTCATAGAAGCCCCAGAAGTAGTGCCGGCAGCAGCGGAGGCCGTCTGCGTGCATCGTACAGACGCCCACCGGCTGCCAGAGAGAAGGATCCGGGTTCCCTGCAGCGCTGCGGGGGATCTGGATCTAAGTCTTGTAGTCAGACCTCTATATGACCTCAGATATAAGACAAGCCTTGTCTTATAACCGAGAAAATACGGTATTTTAGATATAAAACCAACAGGTTCTTTTTTTTTTTCATGTGGCAAGTGTAAAATGTGTCATATACAACCAAGGAACACTTTAGCATTTATTGGGACAAAACAAGAATAAGGTTTGAGATAGATTAATGGATTCATTGTAATGCTTATGTGAGTAGGACCATCATCAGGGTATTAAAAGGATACTTGAAAATCTAATGAATATTAGAAATAAAAGGTAGTGTCCCATGCCATTGCAATTCTTGTAAACAAATAGGTTTAGCTAACGTCTTAACTATAGGGATACACATAATCCGATCGCCCTGGAGAGGTGTATCATTGCTCAAATTACGTCCGGAAAGCCATATTCTTTTTTATTACATGGTGTACATTGGGGGGTGATGATGTATTGTTTATTATTCCACAGGGTCAAAATAAGCAATATTTTTGCGATAGATTTGTTGTTTCATTTTTTGCCTCTGTATTCTTTTATTGGTTGGTATCCCATGATGGCAGTAAGCATTTGTTTTTCTGTCCCTGTGGGAGCTACTTACTGGGCTCTATGACATCACCAAATTCACACCTCAATTAACACAGATTTGGACTTAATTTCTCAGTTTATAAGAAGTAGATTCTCCTAGCGATGAACATATGATTATGTTCCATTGATATTATTGTTTTTTCTCCTGAAGAAGCCAGGAATTAAGACCGGTGAAACAAGTTAAGGACAGGAGCTATGGCTTGTTATTACTTAAGAGATTGTTTGAAATTCTTAAGGGGTTATCCAGGGCACCAGAAGAAGGTGGTCCACAGAGTCCCATGGTGTTATCTACACATATTTGTGCATCATCAGCTAATGAACTGGCTTGCATGGTTTTTGTGAGTATATAATTATAAACATATTTGATGTTTTTTTATATTCTCCACCATTATTGTTTTTTTGTCTACCTTTACATATGTGCTCCAATTCCTACTATTTTTACAAGGTCATGATGTGGAATTCCATTATTATACGTGGTACATCCATTACTGCAGCCAAATGTCTAGTGTGAGTCAGAATCTTCTCAGCTGCCAATGTTCTAGAAATTGTGAGTCATAAGATTCCTGTGTAGATATTCTATCAAGCTCTCCAACTCGTCATAACACGCTTCATATCCTCATTTAAATTTTTGTTGAACCACTATGAAAAAGTTTTTTTATATTCTGTAAAGGCAGTACATTTTGCATTGCCAGGAAAAAAAAAAGGCCTTAGCGTGAATATTTTTTGTCTCACTAAGAAATCAAAGCAGCCAACATATGACATCCAAAGGAAAAACAGGAACTGTCATCTGTGAAAATTCATGAAAATATACTCATGTTGCACTTTACAGTAAAACTCAGTTGGGAATGCATCTGACAGCCTGCCAAAATACAAATTATATAATATTGCTGGGGAACATGGCACTAAATTTGGACTATATAAGACTGCAAAGGGGAAAGACACTTGAGCACAGTGAAATCTAGAAAACAGATAGAAAGCATGAAGATCTCTCACTACCAAACTCCAACTTCTATTCTGCCCAGGTAACCACCTAGTTGCATGAGTATTTAAGAAAAGGGCTTCATGTCAGTCTCCAATCCCAGCATAAAATACACCCAAACAAAACGTCAGTGCCTCTCAACCACACATATTAACGATGATAGCCAGTTACCTATTGGCCCCTATCCGTGTTGCAGACATTGTCTGTTGGTTAGGTACCTTTGTCTATGTTGAGATCTTTGGACACCTGTTTCTATTGCTCTAAATTAAATATTCGCACTGAGAATGTATGAACTGAATTGTTTTTTTTAATGAATAAAGTTGAAGTTGCTGGATAACCACCATGGGTGTGTAATCCATTATTCCGATAGCTCAAGCTCATATAAGTACATTGTATGAGTAGAGGTCATGTGAATAAAAGTCCAAGCGCTATCTACAATAATTGCAGGGCCAAAACCTGCATTACTTCAGATATCTTCAAGTACAACCATCAGGATATTCAACAATAGGATAATGGTGATAATGTATCTGGATAAGCAAATGTTGGCTGGGACATTTAATAAAATCAACCATGAAAGGACAGGATCCTTTTGCCATGTCTTATATATTTCTTCTTGGATGTCACAAATGTAACTGAAACCAAACTCATAATCTTCCCTCTTAACATTTTAAGCAGATCTTGAACTCTCTAACCCCATCAATAACCCAACTACCTCCCGTAACCAGACCTGATGCCTTGGGGGTCACCTTTGACTCAGTCAGCCCTCTCCTGTAACCCTCACATTCATGTATTGTAAGAAGTGCTACATTGATTGTTGTCGCTATATAAATAAAAGGTAATCATGATAATATTTGAACAGCTTATATCATCATAAAGGCATGCAGCAGTCATTTGGACTGTTCAATCCATGGGAATAACAGTGGGGACACTGAATATTATTTTATGGGTGAAGTATGAACTAAATTAAGCATAAATGTTAAAGGTGCTGTTCCACACAGTTGCAGTTGTCTGGTAACAGTCCTACCATTCCTCCAAAGCATCACAGCAGGCTGACCGCCTACAACCACACCCACACACTTGTGCGAGTAAAACACAAAATACACACACTTTATGCAAGTAAACAAAAGCACCCGACTTTAAGCACATCAACACACCTGATCACATTACATACACACATTATATATTCTGTAGGTAATACCTCACCAGATACTGTCAGACATATCACCCCATGTCTGATGTGGGAGTGGGGGCTGTTAATTAAGGGGTCATTCTCTGCTAAATGAATTGGTAGAGGCACTCTACCTTTTCTCAGCTGAGTTCCTCTAAGATCTATCATGAATGCACACGGCCTCAAAAACTTTTTAAGCTTCCACCCCATCTTCCTCTTGTATCTGTATGTCAATTGTTGTATTGTACCTGTCATTATCTGTAACCTTTTCACCTTGTACAGAGCTGCAGAATCTGTCGGCGCTTTAGAAATAAAGAAGAAGAATAATAATCTATGATGTCAGAGATGGGCAAAATGAGCAAATAAGCCAGACAGGATTAAGAGGTCCTGTCTAAATGTTTTCAACAAAATACAGCAAAAAAAAAAAAACGACATGTTAATTTAAAAAAAAAAAAAGGGTTATCAAAGATGAATACATTGATCCTACTACTTACATAATCTAGGAAAATTGGAAAATAAATAATTAGGTGGAACAGCACCTTTAAGAGGAGTAGCTATATGGATTTTTAATGTGCATTTACATGACAATTTTTAATCTGGAGATTTTATAAAAGTACCGTTTTTCTTTACTTTTTTATTGCAAATTAGGCTCATCATTCACAAAATCCTTTGAGCTCAAGGCCAACTGGACGATGTTCGGAAACAGGCAGCTGGAGTTTAAAGCCCCTTTTCATTTGACATTGGCTGCGCAGCACTGTATCTACTTCCGATGTACATATGCTGAAATTTGCCAAAAGTAGAAACTGTGCAGATCATCTGTAGGTTTCCTAGTTACAATGAAAAGCTGTTGGTTTGTAACTCAAGTATTTGAACGATCCACCTTTATGATATGACTTGTTATTCACTGACTCCATAAACACAGACAGGCAATATCTTGTAAGCCAAATAATACGGGCTACAATTCTCATTGTCCTCAGTCAGCCTTTGTTGCAGCCGGAGTGCCAGAGGGCACCTTTTCCCAAATAATGAAGACTGTGAGATTTGCAAAACATCTGCATGCAACTAAATGCAAATTAGCAGTCCCTTTTTAGACCTGACTTTACCGCACTGATGTAAAGACTCCACTGTAACCAAGCAACCCCACACAATTTAACATGCTGACTGCCCCCAGCTGTCTCGCTTGTCCTCCCACTATCTGCCTTTTCCCTGTCTCTCCAGAGGTCTGTCTTTCTGTAACTTTGCTCTCGACATCCTTTGGATACCTACAAGCACACCTTGCTGTTATTTCTCATTGCTCTGGCAAGCCCTGCTATATATTCTATTATCTCCTTTTTTCTCGTTTTATCTCTTCTGAACCAACACAACCTAAAACTAGATTACAAAAAGCTATAGCGGCTTTAACAACTTGACATTAAAAGATTTTGGAAACTAACCACATAATTAAAACACATTAAGGGAACATTTAGTCCCCCATTACTAATACGATACGTTCCCTTTCACTGCCGTTAAGTAGATATGTTTTTCTCGTCCCCTGCTTGAGTCCACGTATGTTGAAGTATGTATTTATTCCAAAAGTTCTATGTTTGAAGATGATTTTTACGATTTCTTTTTAACAAAACAAAAAAAATATATATGTATATAACTTCCTAGTACAGGTTACAGTGGAGTATGAGTCTGCCAGATATTCTTTTGTGCGTAAGAGATGTTGAGGGTCTTCTAACCTTCTCTGGCTTGTAAAGCAGAGGGTGTTTGTTAGAAACTATGGGCTCTGATACAGGGACTTCTAGACTGCAGCATAGAAACGTAGAAAGTGACAGCAGATAAGAACCAGTAGGCCCATCCAGTCTGCCCAAAATCTGAGTACTTTCCTTTAGTACCTGCCCTCATCCTATATGCCTATCCAATGCTTGCTTAAATGCCTTTACTGTATTAACATCTACCACTTCTGCTGGAAGGCTATTCCATGCGTCCACTACCCTTTCCGTAAAGTAACCTTTTCTGATGTTACCATTAAACCTTTGCCCCTCTATCTTACGACTATGTCCTCTTGTTGTGGGAGTATTTCTCCTTTTACATAAACTATCCTCCTTTATAATGTTGAGTCCCTTTAAGCAGTAGCAAAATGTTTAAGAATTCAATATTTTGAAGATATTTTTGGCAACATCTGCCTAAATGTCACCCTGCTTGGTAACACTAGAGAATTTTGAGTCCTTTAAAGGCAGTTTCACATGAAAACACTCATCCTTTTTTTTTTTAAGCAGAACCTTAGCCTGTCAGCACAGCAGCACCACTTAAAAGTTGCCGCTTAATTTATTTCTAAAGCAGTTGTTGGAGGAACAATGCACCGGCAGCACGCAAATGCACGGTAAACGTGCTCACCATGCGCAGCAACCCTGACAGGTGTCACCGGTCTGCCGCCTTCTAAATGAATGAGGTGCAAAAAGGAGATTTTAATTCAATAGGGGTCGGTGAAATAAACACAGCGATACCGGGCAAAAATACACGCCCGCCCCCTTCCTAAATTCCCTGTCGCCCAACATTTGAAAGGCCAGATAACTTTTGTTTTAAAGTGTGACGCACTTCTTTTAAACAAAATATATATATGTATATATATATATATCTATATATATACATATTAGCTTTTAACTTTTGTGTATCCGACCTCAGCATTTATACACACAACAGTGTGCCTGTTAAAGAGCACAGCCTACTGTGATACCCTTATACCCAGCGAACACGCTGAGCTCCTACAATAAAAAGGACATCGGGGGTATGAGGAGTAAAGTAAAGACAAAATGCCCCTCTTAAGATTTCAATTACTCCTATTGAACCGATGAGTTTCTTTTGCTAAAGAATAATATTTAACAGCACGCGCGTTAACTTCCGACAGACAGCGCACACAGCGCGCTCTACTCCACAGGAAGCCTATTGTGGGCGGCCTCACGTGATTACGTCACCAGCGCGACGCATTCCCCCCCTCCCAGGCTTTCGTGACGTCCTGAAGCGCAGTGCGCCTGCGCGGCTGTCGGGGAAAAAAAGGGAAGGGGTCCTAGCCGGCCAGAAACATTACCCTGCACCGTACACCCTCACCGGCTGCCCGTACGGGGCAAGTAAGTGGGGGGAACCGCAGTTTAGAGGGAGCAGCCCGCTTGTTTACACCGCGACCGGCTGCGTCTTACTCAGGATAACCCCTTCCGGCGTTCGCTTTGTTTTTTCTTTTTGCCCCCAAGCTTCTAACACTCAGCAGCCTGGGCTGTCATGGGACTGGACAATAAACCTCTACATGGCTGGGTCTCCTCACAGCTGCTACTCCTGCTCATCACTTTTGGTGAGTATACTGTGACAGCTCTGATGCTGCTGCCTGTATATTTCGTCATTCTGTTAAATTAAAAGAAGAAAAAAACCTTATTTGATTAATTTTGATGCCCCACTAAGAACTAGAGCGAAGTTGCTCTATTTAAAAGTTGTGTTTTCATTGACGTACAAAATTTAGATTCCAAGTTGAGGATTTAAACGTCTGCATGTGTTTATAAAACAACGGTCTGATATTCAGTGGTTAACGTTGTATTTCAGGGCTCCGAATGTTCCCCGTCAATCGGGTAGAATGGAGGGTAGATCCGGGTAAAATATGATCGGTATAACTTGTTCCTTGGCTTACGGTGCTTAGGAGTATTGTTTTACGCTCGTTTGTGAGCTGTCTGTTCTTATATTAGGCTGGGATATCCCTGGCCCCTTTGGGATGGGTCTGTCCGCGTTCATTTAGTTATCTGTGCCTTAGCTCAACATCCATTTCCAATGGAGGCAAAATGTTAGAACAAGAGGTCATAATCTAAAACCAGAGAGTCAGGGGCTTAGAGGTAATATAAGGATTTACACGTCATGGAGAGTGGGGTAGATACGTGGGACAGCCCCCAAGCAGAAGTGGTAGAGGCTAATACACCAAGGGAAACATGCATGGGATAGACTTACGACTATCCTGAATCTGAGACAAGATCAGGGACTGATTAACGCCTGACTCTCTATGTTAGGTTAAACAGACTGAACGGTTCTTTTCTGCCGTCAGATTCTGTGTTTGTGTTGGTCTGATGGAGACGGCCATCATGTTCCTTCTGTTCTTTAAGTTGTAGAAAAAGTGTCACTAAATAAATTTGGGAATGCTCCTAAAGTAGGTACATTTTATTTTGGCCTTAGTTGACATTGTTGATCCCTCAATTTCCTGCCTTTCATGTTGTTGCCCCTTTTCACGTGCTTTCGATTACATGTATGTTACGTGATGCCTTCAGTCACTTCTCTGTGTAACTCCTTTAAATGCCTTAAACTAGAGGTTCCGTCCTGTTTAGCAGAGCTTCTAGTGTTATCTAGGCTATGGCACTTAATCATGCATCATATATAGATAGGAGGGTTATATGAATGCTAACATTTGGCTTGGTACAGGCTGCCTGAGTGTCTTAAGAGTTAATTGACTTCTGCCGAGCTCCACAAAGCTTTGCTGTCTTCTGGAGAAAGTTTGGTGGTGGTACCATATAGCTGTCCCTTTGGCAGATGTCGGTCCTTCTGTGTAGGCCAGAAGGACCAAGTGGTCCTCCTTACAAAGGAGTGTAAGGACACTAAAGACGAGCTGTGTGAAGGAGCATCAACATCTGTCTCTCTATCTTGAATGTATCCCTTCAGAATGAATACGTTTATGCCGGCTTCACAAGCATAGTTTACATTCTATGAATATGTTTAACCTTTATCGTGTATGCAAGATTCATACTACGGAATGTGAACAATCGTTTAAATGCATGAAAGTCGTAATTAAATGATTACGCCGTAAATGTGGAGATTGATTTGCCACTTGGTCGTGTCGCCAGGCTGCCGTTTTTGCAGAGAGGTCATGTTATGCGAAGTGTATTTTTGTGTCGCCCTCTGCCTATGGATTATCGTGTTGTTTGATATATCAGATTGTAGCTATGATGCGTTTTAAATGCACCGCATTTATTGTATGCTGGACTTTTTCATAAGTCTGTGTATCTGCGGATGAATGCCCCCTCCGTCTGCATATGTATTTTATATTTTTATTGTAATATATACAAAACACGTTAAAGTCAAGTCAATCAATACCTTTCTCTTACAATTTAATGTGTCCAAGGTAACAACATAACGAGCAGAGTAAGGCTCCTTTTTATGACACCCTACTGTATGGGGCATCTGTCTGACACAGAGGGGTTTATTCACTAAATGGAGAGTTATGGTTTAATTCCTTACTTTACTGTTCATTATGAAGGGGGAACACTGGCCGGTTTCTCCAGCAGGATGAGCCAAACCAGTCCTGTATAACGCAGAGATGAAAGGGTGAGGAGACTGAAGACTTCTCACTGATTCCACCGCTTGTCATACAGGGCCATCAAAGATCTTCCAGCAGCAGAAGTTACTGGGTTCGGCCCTTCATAATTTATAGCTAGGTCAAGGAGCTGAAACGGGATCTCTAAACATAGAACCCGAGTCACTCTGATTTTGTTCGGTTATCAAAATATAAAAACTAGCCAGGCATGATTAGGGATGACCCTTCTTGGTTGTTTTCCTCGTGATGCCAGTGTTTTGGGTTTGTTGATGTTTTATCTTTAGTTATAATGATTTTTCCATTGTACGGTCCCTGGATTTTTCCACTTCCCCTTTTTTTTTGCCATTTGTTCCTTTTTCCTTTTTCCTAACAAGGTTAGTTTGGTGCACATAAATAGAGAGCAAAGCTTCTGGGTAGATATACTTGTGAACCACTTGTATTATAACTGATGTGACGCCAGCATGTGGTTAGTAAGGATGTTGTCTGTTACATGGATAACGTAATCACGTTGATAAATGTAAAGAAATGCTTCTTCTAGGATGTATTTGAGCAAGACAAGGAAAACCCTAATTGCTAAATAAAACCTCCTGAAATGTTTGGGGGGCAATGTTCATATAGAAAACAATGTGGAGTCACAAATGTTTTCTAGACCTCAGAGGTTTCCCAAATAAATCTAATCTATATGCATATGGGAACAGAGCTTGACAAACGTATGCAGAACTTAGCAGCCAATTGGGGAACTTTAGGAGCAAGATCATATTTTTGGAACCGTGAAGATGAATGTATGATGGCATAAAAGTTAGGCTCTGGCATTTACATTGCATCACAAAATGCTCCATTACTCAGCAGGCAATTCACTTTTGTTCGTATTCTAAAGGAAGATACAGATAGCGCACTTTTTCGCTCCAGCAGCGGTAGGAAACGTCGCTTCAGATCCCTTTTGTTATTTGAGACAGTTTCTTCTCTCGCGCATGCTCCTCAGTGATGGAGGCATATTACATGCAAGTAGATGGGAAAGAAAAAAAAAAGCCTTTTAAAAGCTCTCCTCTCGCCACTTGTCCTCTTCTCGACGGCAGGAAGCAGCCAGTCGCCGGCTGGAAGGCTCTCCCCTGGTAGTCATGAATCCCTCAATGCATGCATTTAAGAAAAAAAAGATAACTGTCATTCAGCAATGTATGGATTAAAGTGCATATAATGGGTGAAAAAAAAATCATCTTTCTAAAGATGAATATTGGAAAACACGGCATCTTCTACATGTTGTAGTGCTTTTGATATGCTGCAAAAGGAGGTCTCTCTGACTGTAGAAGAACTGATGTCTGCTCTTTATAGCACGCAGGGGCTTGTTCATTACAAGATGGATAAGTCTGATCTCTTGCGTAACATTCTGAAATCGTCTTTCTTTCTGTTTCTGTATACGGTATATTTGTTTTAAGAACGTGCCCCTCATTTCTGAGTACTTCTGATATTCAGCTGCGTGGAATTTGATCGCTTAATAATTTGAGTTTTCCTTCGTATATACATTTCTAAAATTATCTGAGCACAAAGATTCTTTTTTTGACTGGTTATATGTCATACTTGAGGTTACTTTTGTTATCTGCCCTTATGATTTCAGGCTGAATCCCCCTTTGTTGGAATTGGAGACATCTGTTGGTTTCCTGCTTCGCTCCAGTCTGTCCTCCTTTCAGCGTGACCTACCCAACCTCCCTGCTTAAATCTTTTGTCTTTGGTCTTAAATAAGGCTTACTTGTTCCGAGGGTTTGAACTAACTGTGCCTGTGTTTAGCCTAGGTTTGTGAATGCTGATCACCCCTATGTCCCTTAATGGGCAAATTAACCCAAGAGCGAATGCCTGATGTGTAACTTGTCTCGTGTTCAGTGTGGAGCATAAAGCTCCTTTTGAGTGTGGCATGAATTGTAGTCTGTTGGGCACCTTTTAGGCTTACTTAAATTCAATAAACCACTTCTGCTTGTAAAGTGTAAGCCTTTAGCTGTTGGAGGAACTGGCCTTTGACCTCTTCTTTTTTTTTTTTTTTTTTTTTTTTTTTTTTTGATCTTTTACTTTTTTGAAACCAAGGGAGCAACCAACAAATTTGAAATTGTATTGGAACTGTCGTTTGTTTAATAGTAGTTAAGCATTAATTCATCAGCGCTTGGTTTTCTAGGCTTTTCTTCTTAAAGGTGAACCCATCACCCCTTGTTTCTGTGTCTATACGGTTTGGTTACATTCACTGGACACCCGTCTTACTCCTCCTTTTGATAGCTATCCAATTAATATACATTTCTCATCTGAAAAGTGGTCTTCAGCGACTTAAACCCTGGACAACTCAATGATAACCATACCTGGTCAGAGCTTTAAATGGTTTCATCTTTGTAGCTGAATAATCTTGGGATTGAGAGCTTACTGCATGCCCCAACCTCCCACATGAGTATCAGTGGTACTGTATTATTTTGGTATTTTTGATACAGCCTTGGAAAAGTGACATTTATTACTGTAAATATAAAATTTTCTTTTTTTCTTTTCCAAATGTCTTCCAAAAAATGTACCTTCGGTGCCAAACTGCCAATGCATTATTTCACGTCCGCCATTTTTTTTTTCATTGTTCAAGGTTATCCAATTTCAGCTGAAATTGCAGCTGCTGTATTTTGAACCTGTTATTTGTGAAGCTCTGGAGTCATCTGCAGGAATGTAAAAGTAGAAAAGATGTTTTTATTATTACTGTGGATAAATTCTTCACACAGCGATAAACGTTTTTTTTTATTTATCTGTACAGAATATATCCTGGCTTTTAAATGCTGAAGCGTAACAGTTATTTGTTTATAACCAAAAGTCAATTGCCTTGTGAAGTACATGAAGATGTTTTTAGTATCCCAATGGTTGGAGAGATAGCGTCCTACCTGGGAGCTTATCAGGATTGGTTTGCTTGCGCAATACCTTTTCCGTTAGATCAGGGCCTGACCCTCACCCCAGGTTATCAAATGAGAATTTAAATAAGAGGAACCATTTCATTGGACTGACTCACAGACATATACACAAACGACCTGCCATTGCACACCAAGCACTTGCCTTTATTGCGTGGATAAGATATGAGCCATAATGGCAAGATTCTCGCAGCGATGGCTCAAATTCCAGGCCTGGTAGGTAGATACAATTTCTTTTGATGACTGTTACCTGGGACTTCTGGGTTGGTTCACATTCTATTAGAATGGAATTTTTACATGTTATAGGCACGGCGCTGATGCCTTCCTTTGGATGGAGATTCTGAGGTTTCGGGATGCGTAGAACGACCTGTAAAACTTTATGTAGCTGCTGGGTGTGTAATATTTCCGAAACAGGAGCTTCCCAGAAAAAAAAACATTTTATTTCTTGTACAAACTAGTGCAGAGAGCTCTCTGTAATTTGCTTGTGTACGTTGATAGATGAACAGGAACTAGTTTTAATTCCTGTTACTATACGGCTGCCGAGTTTTATAATATAATGTATTTAAAATATGTATGCGTGTGATAGCTGTGTGGTACCTTTGCATTTTTGTCATGTCCCCCTTGCAGAATGTATGAGGAAATCCTGCAGAATCACCCCAGGAACATTTGCCCCTTTCACTAATCTAAACTGTATGCCTTGCGGAAGAAATTTACCCTTTATTCCGTTTGAGCACTTGACGGACACTGCAGCGCGCCCCCATGCACATGTATACAAAGTGCTCTGATCGCTTCCAATGGGAACACTTTCCTGCCACTAATGCTCCGCTTCAAGCATCCAAGCAAAGGCAAGAATCGTAAAACCATGGAAGAGGGCAGCTGCAGCTTCTACAGAGTGCGGTTAATATGCGTTCTTCTAGAGTAGGGCGACGAGGACAGTAAACGTCCCCTTAACAAAGCCCGCTTCTGTCAGACGCATCATATTGAGCCCTGAATGGGTGTCTGACTTGTGAGTAGTTTTACAGTTACTGCTTACATCTGGAAGCAGTTACAGTAAAAAGACAATCATGCCGTCTGACCTTCCCACGACTCGTGGCTGGAAATATCTTTCATCAGAACCAGGAAGGGCTGAGACCGTTTCTGAACATCCATTGATGCTGAAACGGAGAGTGCCAAATAACTTGTGATCATGCGAAGGTTCCTGAAATGGGAAGAAACCTTTCTCAACCTTACTAATTGCTTTTTTGCTTTTTTTATTTTTTTGTATTTTGAAATATTTCTTATGAGCCTGAATGTTCTATAGCATCACAGAGAATTTTTTAGTTCAGCATCTCGCTCCGCTCTTGATGAGCCAACGTACTGTGTGGTTAACATGAGTTTGTCCATCTACTGCTAAGAGCTGCGAGGGGCCCACATCCACGTTGGGTTAAAAATAAGTGTTTTAATATATTTAAGAGTTCAGGCTTTTCCTCTGTAAGTGTGAGGTTGATTCTGTAGTTACTGTAAAAGAAGAAACAGTTGGTATAGCTGAAAAGTTCTACCGGAAAACCGATGTAAATAATTCTTAGTACCAAGGTTCACTTCCTTTATACACATTAGTCATGTCTTGGTGGTGAAATTGTTTGATTCTTTCTTAGCCACAAAGCAGTGTGTCTGTTTTCTGATACTAAGCAGCTGTCTGTCTCCGACACCTCCCCCCCCCTTGCCACATAACATATTTCATCCGTATACAGTTGCTCGTTTAGTCTGATGTGAAAGCATTTGTGGCTCATACCCCAGTCTTGTGTTCCAGGTGAGAGGCTTATATGTAAAGCATATTTTGTAAACAGTGTTCCTCTATGGAAAGGATTATTAGGACGGTGCCTTCGGTAAGAGGCGATACAAAAATCAGTGAATGGTCTAGATCAGGCATGTCCAAACTTTTTTCGAAGAGTGCCAGATTTGATGAGGTGAACATGTGCGAGGGCCGACCATTTTGCCTGACATTTTCTGAACCATTAAAATGAAATGCAAATTAACTATTTTATGCAACGTTTATTGAAAACGGCATACCACATCTATCCCTTTCTCACTCTCCTTTTTCAGCAACCGCTCAGCACCCCTTGGGCCCCCCTGACTGGCAGAACTCCAGGGCCCGGTCGCAGTCGCGACCCTGGTAGTTCCGCCACTGCCTACAATTTCTTCATCAGATGCCCTTGTGGCTGTGTGTGCCGGCGCAGGGAGAAGGAAAGCCCAAATCTAGCGACGTCCGAGATCGCAAGATTTGGGCTTTCCTTCTCCCTGCGCCGGCACACACAGCCACAAGGGCATCTGATGAAGAAATTGTGTAGGGGAGGGCAGGGGCGTACCTAGAGTATTTGGCACCCAGGTCGGATCCTGTATGTGGCACCCCCCCACACACACACTTTAAAACTACCTGGCCGAAACTGAATATGACCCCCCACACACACCATAAAAAAAATCTAACACTTTTATTTAAAGTAAGTAACACACCAAAATAGGACAAAACAATTAAATAACAATATATATATATATATATATATATATATATATATATATATATATATATATATATATATATATATATAATTGTTAACAGCAATCACATTCCTATCATGCCCAGGCATACCCAGATTCCAGGAGGCAGTCGCAGACTTGGCATGATAGGAGTATGATTGCCTTATCTACCCCTTCTCGCTCCCTTCTGCCCTATCTACCCCTTCTCACTCCCTTCTCCCTATCTACCCCTCCTAACTATCTACCCTCTCCCTCTTTGAAGTTCACTTACCTTTCAGGAGTCCTGCGTGGGGGTGCAAGGCCTCTGTCTCCCAGCTCTGCCACTGTATAGAACAGTATAGAGTGATGGGAGTTATGATGTACTTTAGAGCATAATTATATAATGAAAAATACATTGGAAATGGTACAGCATAACACCCATCACTCTCACACATTTACCAATCCACACGCATACCAATCCACACGCATACCAATCCACACGCATACACCAATCCACACGCATACACCAATCCACACACATACACCAATCCACACACATACACCAATCCACACACACATACACCAATCCACACACACATACACCAATCCACACACACATACACCAATCCACACACACATACACCAATCCACACGCATACACCAATCCACACGCATACACCAATCCACACGCACACCAATCCACACGCATACCAATCCACACACATACACCAATCCACACACATACACCAATCCACACACATACCAATCCACACATATACCAATCCACACGCATACCAATCCACACGCACACCAATCCACACATATACTAATCCACACACATACACCAATCCACACACATACACCAATCCACACACATACACCAATCCACACACATACACCAATCCACACATACCAATCCACACATTCCAATCCACACATTCCAATCCACACACATACACTAATCCACACATATATACCAATCCACACATATATACCAATCCACACACATACCAATCCACACACATACACCAATCCACACACATACCAATCCACACACACATACCAATCCACACACATACACCAATCCACACACATACACCAATCCACACACATACACCAATCCACACACACATACCAATCCACACATACACATCCACACATATACCAATCCACACACATACACCAATCCACACACATACACCAATCCACTCTCACTGTATGCTTTCCTACCTTTCCTCTTTTCTCCTTACAGCTCCTTTTCCTGCTCTTCGCTCCTCTTCTTCTTCAGTTCTTCCTTCTTCTTCCGAGGCCACGGGGTTCAGAGGGCACGGATAGCGGTGGGCGCGGCTTCAGTGTTGTGCGCCGGTTTCTGACAACAAACCCCGGCGCACAACAGCTGTTGCCGAGCGGATCGCAAGGGAGCAGTATCGGAGGTCTTTACCGGACATCCGGCTCCCTTGAGTGATTTTAAGCCGGATGTCCGGTAAATACCTCCGATACTGCTCCCTTGCGATCCGCGCGGCAACAGCTGTTGTGCGCCGGGGTTTGTTGTCAGACCCCGGCACACAACACTGAAGCCGCGCCCACCGCTGTGTGGCTGTGTGTGGCTGTGTGTGCCGGCGCAGGGAGAAGGAAAGCCCAGATCTCGCGCTTTCCTTCTCCCTGCGCCGGCTGATGACGCCAAGTCCCGTGGCTCACTTGGGGGCCGCATCAGTCCGGAACGCGGGCCGCAATTGGCCCGCGGGCCGGACTTTGGACATGCCTGGTCTAGATATAAGCTGGCAAAAAAAATCTAAAGCTATAGGAATGGTTGTTTAATATTGTTTGTGGGCTACAATCTCGCTGCTGTCACGGCTTGGTCCTCACCCTTTGGTATACTTCTGTACCAGCGAGTGACCTTGGAGTGAATCCATACAAATAGTCCAGAGTTCTTAATTGTACAATGTCTCTTGTGTGCATGTGTATTGTTATTAATATAACACTCATAGATGCACTTTATAGTTTAAAGCAGTCATACTGAGATTTTGATCTGGGTACAATAGGCATGCATATGTCGGGATAGAAGACCAGCAGAGCTTACAGTCTAATTAGTGGTAGTGAGTGGGTGGGCATACAGATAATGGAGGAGGCGGCAAGTGCAATTTACGGGGTTCCAGGTGCATGTAAGAAAATGTCTCTGTTATTGTAGCGCTGTAGTATTTTCCTTTATTTTGCTTTTCGCATTAGGGAGAGTTGAAGCTTTGTAGGTGCCTGGGGGTAGGGAGTTTCAGAAGGATGTAAGCTTATTCCCGTAGAGCTCTCGGCTCCTTCTGTATGCCATTAAGTCTTATTGTTACTTTTGTATACTGTAGATTTTATTATCGTTAATGTGGATTAGCACTAGTACCTTTGATGTAGAGTGAGAGAAAAATGAGCAGATTTAAGTGGTATCTTGTCTCTGCATTCTACAAAATAAGATGAAGATTCCCATGCACGAGGTGCAGTTGCCGCAGGGTAAATAGCGAAGCCATCCACTAGTGAGGTGTGGGGATGGATTGGGGTTGAAGCAGTGATAGCTCAGTATTTGAAAATTACGTTTTAGTAATCAAAAAGCCGTCCAGGTGGAGACATGTTGTAAGGCGTGCTGTAGCCGCGAGGGATAGATTTGAGTGTCATCTGCATATTAGTTGCTCCAGGGAAAGAGTATATATCATAAACAAACAAAAAAAAAAAAAGCACTAGGACAGTGTCCTGGGGCTTTGATACCAGTAATAAAGATATTTGGGAGAGACCCCTTTTTAGAGACACATGGATACAAAGGAGATGCTATTAAATGTTTGGAAAATTGGCCAGATGATAATTAAATATCGGAATTGGGACTCTGGAGGATGACAAAATATCAATAAGGTGGGAAGATATGGGAGCAGATAGTGAATAGTCTGTAACATGGGGAGTAGAGAAAAATGTAAGTTGGAGGGCGTGAGATAAGTGACTGCAGGGGATTTTGTGGATAGTGTTAATCTTCTGTATGGAGGATTCGACAAAATGTTGAGGGCTGATAGAGGAGTGAAAAAAAGGCCAGGAAGGCAAAAGTGTTAGAGAGAACAAGAATAGGGCACGTGGGTTGGAATTATAGCTGATTAGTGATTAGGACTTGCTCGGTTTAGCAAAAGAGATTGTCGGAGTTCAAGGAGGAATTTGTAGTGGAGCAGACCCTTCAGATATTCAGCCGTACAGCAGCGGAGAAAGCTTGTTTGTGAGTGAAACCATGGCCGCGGATTCAAAGAATGGTTGTGTCAAGACTGAAGGGAAGCATCGAGACTGCGTTTCTAAAAGAGGAGATTATTGTAAGAATATTGAAGTAAATGATGTTTATTAGTGGAGTGTAAACAATGGACTCCACAGCCATAGTCTGGCATCTTTGTGGGAGAGAGAAGAGGTACAAGTGTTGTAGAGAAGGTTGAGGTTGTGATGGGATACAGAGAAATCCGAGAGCTGTGCATAATGAAGAGCTTTATGTGTATTAGACTTGATTGATGAATAGCTTAGATAAAAACGGTGAGAGGTCCAAGTAATATAAGGAGCATGTAAGTGGCAGTTCCAGAGTATGAGGCGGGGGTAGATAAATGAGAGAAAGTGACACAAAACTGTGAATAATGATTGCAGGTATTGAGAAAATTGAATTGATAGCTGCCCCATACTCTCCTTTGTAAAGTACTATAATATATATCTGTGTATATAATATATAGCGTCTGTATTGTTTGCAGACTGCGTAAATCGGTCTTTAGGGCTGCCGCACAAATCCCTGGCGCCCACGGCATTATAGTTCACCGGAGCTGCTTTCAGAGATGAGATCTGTTGTGTCCAAAGAAAAAAACGCGTAGATATTGGTCAAAACGTTGATCGGTTCAGACACGACGGATGTCGTCGCCACGTAAAATATCATTTCAGAAGCTTGCTTTAGCGATCCCTACATTCCCCTCATAACGGAGTATTCATCATTCCTCTGGCATCACATGGCTGCCGGGAAGCCTTTGCCATCACACTTGTTTAACCCTTTGTATAACTGCTACAGGTTGTGAGTCTATCCTTGATAGAACTGCAGTCATTTTCCCCTCAACACAGCGTCAGTGCTACACCATAATTACTTCACCATCCCAGTCATGTACCGTATAATTCAGGCAATTACAAACTATGAAATTAAGCAGCTGTCCTGCCTTAAAATGTGACAGAGGTTACGGGTTATTGGATTTAATTTTCTCAACTATAATTTTTTAATGAAGTCTCCTAAAGACTGCCATAGGTTCTTGGTCTGGACATGGAAGAGCAGTTAACCAGACTATGTACAGAGCCTTCTGCAAATATTGGCACCCTTGGTAAATATGAGCAAAAAAGGCTGTGAGAAAATGTTTTTATTAACCTTCTGATCTTTTTCTTCAAAAAATTAACAAATATGCAGCTGTCATGGATATCAAACAATTGCACATACAACACATGTTTGTTTAAAAACCAGAAAGTTAAATATATGTGTGGCACAATTATTGGCACCGATTTTAGTCAATACTTTGTGCTACCTCCCTTTACCAAGATATCGGCTCTGAATCTTATCCTATAATGCCTGATGAGGTTGAAGACTACATGGCAAGGGATCTGAGACCTTTCCTCCATACAGAATCTCCCCAGATCCTTCAAATTTCAAGGTTGATGATGGTGGACTCCCCTCTTCAGTTGACCCCACATGGTTCATGTCAGGGGATTGGGAAGGCCATGGTAGGACCTTGGTTTTATGGCCCTTAAACCATTTTTGTGTTGATTTTGATGTATGTTTTGGATTATTGTCCTGCTGGAAGATCCAACCACGGCTCATTTTAAGCTTTCTGGCAGAGGCAGTGTCTGGCAAACCAAAGACGGTTTAGTCTGTTTTTTGACGAGAATAGCATGGATGAGGCTTTTTTCTTGAAACCCTTCCAACCAACTAGGTGACCTCAGATAGTGTGCTTCTTGAGGTGTCCAAAACTACAAACTTCTGCAGTTCTCCAGCTGTGCTCCTTGGAGAGTTTTAAGACACTTGAACCATCCTCTTCTCAGTGCATTGAGACAATAAAGACGCATGAGGCTTCCTTTCCGGGTTGATTCAGAACACTTCCAGTTCTTCATTATTGCCCTAATGGTGGGAATGGACATTTTTTCTTATAGCCACTTCCCATTTGGTGAAGCTCAACAACCTTTTGTCGCATATCACAGCTACATCCCTTGGTCTTATCCACTGTGTTGCCTGATATTTATACCTCTGTGAAACGGGAAGTCATGGTCGAACATTTGAATATTCCTAGACACTCAGGTGTAATAAAAATGCAAAAGTATAAATATACCGTATTTGCTCGATTATAAGACGAGGGTTTTGCCAGAGCAAATGCTCTGAAAAATACCCCTCGTCTTATAATCAGGGTCATCTTATAATCAGACCTCAAATAGGTCTGATTATGAGACTAAGATCCAGATCCCCCGCAGCGATGCAGAGGACCTGGATCCTCCTGTGTTACCCCCCCCCCCCAACTTACCGGTGCATCTGAGTCCCCGGTGCTTAGTCCGGGCTGCGTGTAGAGCTTACCAGTGCTTCTGAGTTGAGGGGGGGGGCGCATAACACAGGAGGGTCCAGGTCCCCTGCATCTGAGTCCCCGGTGCTTAGTCCGGACAGCATGTAGAGCTCCACGTGAATCGCGTAGAGCTCTACACGCTGCCCGGACTAAGTACTGGGGACTCAGAACCACCGGTAAGCTGGAGGGGGGGGCATAACACAGAAGGATGCAGGGGACCTGCATCCTCCTGTGTTATGCCCCCTCCAACTTACCGGTGCTTCTGAGTCCCCGGTGCTTAGTCCGGGCAGCGTGTAGAGCTCTACGCGATTCACGTGGAGCTCTACATGCTGTCCGGACTAAGCACCGGGGACTCAGATGCAGGGGACCTGGACCCTCCTGTGTTATGCGCCCCCCCCCCTCAACTCAGAAGCACTGGTAAGTTTGGAGGAGGGAGTGTTAAATGGGGGGTGTAAGGCATTTCTGGAGGCAGAGTGCTCTGTGAAATGTCTTTTAACCCCTTTAATGCCACTCTGCCTCCTGAAATGCCTTACACCTCCCTATATGCCACTCTTCCCCATAATATGCCTTTTAACCCTCTAAGTGCCAGAGTGGCATATAGGGTTAAAAGGCATATCATGGGGCACAGTGGCATATAGGGTTAAAAGGCGTATCATGGGGCACTGTGGCATTTAGAGGGTTAAAAGGCATATCATGGGGCACAGTGGCATATAGGGGGGTATAAGGCACTTCTGGGGCAGATGTGCATAACTGGGGGGCAGGTTGGAAAATAGAAGGAAATAAAACCAAAATATTTTTCTCAAGCATACCTTTTATTAAAAAAGTGTTTAAATGAATTAACATTTACTGGTAAAACTTTTTTCCTATAGGGTCGTCTTATATTCAGGCTTTTTCTTTTTTTTCCTAAATTAATATTAAGATTTGGGGGGTCGTCTTATAATCAGGGTCGTCTTATAATCGAGCAAATACGGTACATCAAATATATTTTTGTCATGTCAATTCATTGGGGTGCCAATGATTGTGCTACACATATTTCAACATTTTTATTTTAGATGAACCTGTGTTGTGTTTGATATTGTCTGAAATTGTTTGATATCCATGACAGCAGAGATTGGGTATTTTGGTTTATTCTTTGATGAAAAGATCAGAAAAGGCTAAACAATTTAACACATTTTTTCACATCCTTCTTTGCTGATACTAGTGGAGTGCGCTGTATGTCCCCCTTGGAAAGGGTTAAATTGCATGCATGGTATTGTTCATAACTCTGACCTAGAAACATTTCCCTATTACTATTTTCGATTTTTAAATAGCACCCTCATATTCCATGGTGCTGTACAGTCGGTTAAATGGACATAACAAGTAGGTCATGACGAAACAATTTATATTAAGGATATAAAATAACTTACCTTTGTTTTATATATTTGTAGATTATACTTGGCTTCATTTCAAGGGCTACAAATCCCCTGGTCGGATAACAGTTACAAGCTGGCTCCTTTTAATCTGGTATAATAATAATGTTGCATTTAATTACATAAGGTAAACAAAGTTACAATATAGACGTAAGTCCTTCAGTTATAGCCGCGGGTGATGAAAATGTAATATTCTCTGAAATACGTAGCGTGGATTCTCACGGCTGAGTTTCCGTGATTTCATTACCATTGCAGAGAAGTAAAACAAGCCTTACGTGTGTTCCCTATATACACGAATCCTTCCCAGTCCCTGATCAGTCGGGATCTTCTACGTAAACATGCTTTCTGTTTCATAACCATAAATAAAGTATATAACAATACGAGAGCGCACCGGCTAAAAGGCAAACACATTCAGGTTCCTGGGTTACTGCTCAATTAATAATGCAAGAATATAGCGCATACCCAGCGAATACTATCCATAGCCCGTAAATATTCCATCACGCTGTATGCCCATATATTACTTAGCCCACCACGTCAATTTACCCCAATTTCGGCGAGTCCTATCTAATTTTTCATGGCTATATTGCTTACCGAGGAGCTGAATCCCTTGGGGTACATTGCCATAGTGGTGGGCTGAGCGATGAATGGCCAGAGTGTGACGGAGCCGACAATATTTATGCCTTAGATATGTGTTTTTTGAATGGCGTTTGCTGGGTATGTGCTGAATTCTTGCTTTGTTTCATGACAATACATATTTTTTGGATTTGTGACAAGTATTAGTCTGTTAAAGTTAGAAGGAAAGCGCCAGCGTCCCACACAGCATCACCAGAGAAGAATGCATGTTTAACCAGTTAAAATGCAGTATTCAACCAGTTAAAAAAAACTTATCTGTAGAAGAAGCTGCAGCGCAGCACCCCCTCTGCGTTCTCACTTTCATCCCGCTTATTGGCTGCTTTATGTATTTGAAATGAATTGGGGAGCACCGGGTCGTCTTGTTAAACCCAAGAAACCCTCGCAGATAGTGTTGAAGCTGATTGGCCGAGAGTCTAGAGATGTGTGAAAACGGGCCAGTACATGGGGGGGGGGGGCAGTTGCAAGGGTGACCACTCAGCTGTCATGTATAAAAGTGCATGTGATGGCTGGAGAGTCCCGTTTATTATTTTTCCCCACTAATTTGTGTAAGAAATGCTAGAAAGTGGTGAACTTGCGTAACTGGCTTTGTTTTACGTAATGGAATTTTGTGAATACGGCATTCTAACCGGGGGACCTCACGCTGGCCGAGCCCACGTAATCCTATAAAGAACACACAAGTCATTTTGAAGTATGATAATGCCATTCCCAACCGAGAAAATAAGAGGCTGTATTGTTTAACCCTAAACAGACGTAAAGTCAGAACTGGCATTGTTTGTTATGTGAACCCATGGCCATTTTCAGGGGCCACAGGGGCAATCTGTCTCATTGCGTTGGCTTTCTTCAGTCTGAGCCGTGTTGCTTGTTCACTTGTCTTCTGCCTCCCTAACATTAGGCTGCGTCTGCCGAAATAGCCCATTAAACCTTCCCCGCGGCCCGCACCAAATCCACTTGGCTAGACTGCTGTAGTTGGCAAAGATAATTTTTTACTGGGGCTCTTAAATGTGTGGGGGAGTTTTTTTTTTTGTTTTTTTTTGTTTTTTTTTTTTGCAGTAATGTACGATGTACTTATCAAACAAACCAAATTTAAGTTGACGAAGTATTACTTTGAGAAACCGAGAGAAATAAGATGGGTTCCAGTCTTTGGTCTGTTGGGCTGTTAACAGCTGTACTCTTGGTGTTATTTGATATATGAATAAGTATTTGCTTTGTTTGACGGTGCAGAGATTGCCGCCATTGTCATTAGTCTTTGTCGGAGCATCGTAGGAATGATAGCTCCAGAGGCGTACGGGGAAGGGGTAGTAGGCAGCGTTATAAATATATATTATAGGACAGGTTGGGGCATGTAATTTATGGGTGAGCTTTTAGCGATCACCTTTTAGTTTTTTAGTAACGTTCCATGTCATTATAAATACTTTAACCGGTTTATAGACAAGTAATCTTCCTTATGTTTAACGGGATGCAGCCAAACCAGAATGTGGAAATAAAACCCCAACACAGAGGATCTCCGCATGCTAGAACAGTACTCCAAACGAAGCACAAGCTTAGATAATAAGTGTGTTTAATTTTGTCATTTTTCCACTTAATGCTATTTACTGTGAAGGTTATAAAAATTAGACATGCACGCTGTCTAAAAGATACTTCGTTACACGCGGCATTATACTATAAACTTGTAAGATCACATGCGCTGTTCTCGACGTTTATCCCTAAAAACAATCTGACTTGTCTGCCCCCTCAATCATTAACTGTTCTTTTAGAAACGCATTTTGCGCATGATGTAAGCATCAAATGAGCTCTTTGCCACAAATCTTTTCTTTAGTTAATCCGTCAATTTTTCCTTTGGATTTAAGAAACAATATATTGTTTTCTATCATAAAAATAGTTTACAATTTTGGCTTATTCTTATTTGCATAAACTAATTTGAAATGTTGCTCTTTAAGTTGTGGAAGTTAAGCATAGCGCCTGTCCCTGTCATTCTGAGAATGGCTTAGTCTTTAATTGCCCTGCCGGACTCTCTGACTAATGAAAGTCTATGGAGGAAGGGACTTCGTTAGCATTGCCATAAAGGATCAGCTCAGTGTAGTGAGGAAAGTCACTCGATTTTAGCAGCATTGTTCCTCGTACTGTCGATTGGCCCAAACCCACCCGAAAATAATTCATTAATCGTGCAAAATTTTGTCTCGCTGATATTTTTGCCAGGAACTCTGAAATTGAAATGTGGCACTTGATAGACTGTTGCCGTGTGAACCAAAAAGGCTTTGTAATTGTTACATATAACATTTAGAAGGTTTAATAAAATAATCTGCCCAACATACTAAATAATAATATTCTGAGTTGAACAGCATGCCTGTTTGATGTTTTAATTTAAATATTTGTTTTTTTTTCCCCCAGCCCGCTGTAGCGTTGCGGGGCATTCAGGAAACGTCCGTGTCTCGGGTCACCCAGTGGGTAAGTCAGTTTTTTGTGCGATTTGTTTAAATTGCATGCGCAAATGAAATGTAGAATGTTAACACGTAAGAAGTATTGCTGCATTTTAGACGAGCCGAGGCAGCCACATAATATAAATATTCTGGGAGGATTAAATTGACAGCTGCCTGACTCTTAGCTGATTTTGCTTTTTTTGCCTTAAACTGACTTCCTCGTTTTTTTTCATACATGAGATCCTGCACTAGTATAAAAATAGCAGGACATTCTAAGCTGGCTACTCAGAATTCTAAGATTCTACTGGAGTCTTTGTTTTGTTTCTTACTGATTTTATTAAATTAACGGAAAAATCATGTTCCTGGCATGACATAGAATCATAGAGTTTGATGGCAGGTAAGAGACATCCGGCCCGTTTTTCCTGATGTAAGGGCTCAGACCTTAGCTAGTCGTTGGTCTTCTCTTAGATCGAGAATAGTTCTATCGCATGTTTAAGTTCCCTCACTATTAGCCTCCAACACATCTGATGGGTCGATGTTCCATTTATCCCGGTAAAGTGAAAACATGGCGCACGGCCTTATAACGGGTTACCCTACTAGCGTGTGGAAGCAGGGCCATGTATCGCTGAGATTCATGCAAAATGGCGCTGATGGGTCACTGCTAAATCCTTGAAACTAAATTATTGCACACATTTGAGGATTTTCTTACATGAGATCTTAATGTGCCAATGTAGTTATGTTTGCACATTACTGGATTTCTGGTTGTTTATTTAAAATATTTGTGTATATATAACTTATCCTATCCCGCTGTTGTGCATATCTCTGTTGATGCATTATATATCAGCACAACATAAGGTACCTGCGTAGCGTGTGTGTTGTCAGGTTTGATGACACCGGTACGTGCGATGTGCCGCGTACCCATCTTTTTTCACATGGTTTGCACAGGGATGTACGGGAACTAAAAGAGCACGCGTTGGTTAAATGTAAGGAGGTTACTTTACTGAGATAGCGCTAGGTAAGTTAAACGGCATTCTTGCAGGGCTGTAGGGGTTAATACAATGAGGAACCTAAATGTGCATGGGATAGACATAAGGTTGCCCTGAACATAATACTAAGAAATTAATAAGGTTTTTACAGCACAATAACAAAGAAGACCGCATGTGCCGAATATTTGCCACGCGTGTGGGTGGGTGTACGGGTGTATGTGTGTACAGGGGTGTGGATATACTGCATAATATACTCCACTAGGTGGTAGTATCATCCTGTAAGGAGTTTACTTAGACGGACGTACCTGAAAGCGTGAAAAGATTCCATATGTTGTTAAAGGGTAACCTTTGGAATGTCGCAGCATCTGTGGTGTTCTGTTAGTTGACTGTTTGATTATGGTTTTTAAATTCTTTTATTATAGGTTGCGGAGGGATTCCAGAAGAAATCAGAGAGCGGAGTGGTATAATAACAAGCCCTGGGTGGCCTCTAGAATATCCTGCCAAACTCAACTGTAGCTGGTTTATCCAGGCAAACCCCGATGAAGTCATCACCATCAGGTCATTATTACATATGGTTTACTAATATTTAAGGTCTTCTACAGATCCTGTTAACATTCAGCAGTCCCGTCTTAAAAAAGCCACCTGTATATCTATTTTGTGAGATAGTAAAATACAGGCGTCTGGTTTTTTTTTGTCTTTTTTTTCCCCCTTCTAGACTTTTGTTTTATTAATGTGGATTTTAATTTTGTGTTTATGAGATTAATGCTCAAGGGTCCATTCCGCTGTAACAAATAAAAATGCGCTTCAATCCCACAGAAATGGAATCAAATTGTGGCAAAAAGGAGCGAGGAGAGTAATCTTGACATTCCCTACCTGCTGCTTTCTAATTTAAATGATTATTTCTGACCCTGTTTAACAGATGCTTGTGTGAATTGCTAGGGGAGTTCGTAATAAAAAATGCAGTTCTAATTACTTCTAACGAGACGCAGATGACCCTCTGTTTGTTAGAACATT
Organism: Spea bombifrons; assembly: GCF_027358695.1. Taxonomy (NCBI): domain Eukaryota; kingdom Metazoa; phylum Chordata; class Amphibia; order Anura; family Pelobatidae; genus Spea; species Spea bombifrons. The sequence continues at coordinate 97,563,636 of NC_071091.1, read as the reverse complement.
TTGTTATTATTCCATGAAATCGTCTCCATAAGATTAATTTCATTTTTATTAAACTTTTCTGTACTGGATCCGCAAGTGTCTTACTAAATTAACGTTTCATGAGCATGGGGTACTCTGAAGGGTCTTTTCGGGATTTCTTTATGGACAGAAATACTAACTGGCAGAATATGTAGGTTTTTTTTAATGAAAGTAAGGGCTTGGTAGTGAGATGTGTTAGTAGATAGAGGTCCCTGGATTTACCACCCATCAGCTTATTATACAAAGCTGTGTAAAGTAACAGACTGAGTGTGTAATTATTATAATTAGTCGGAAGGGGAGAGTATTGGGAATTGCCTGATCTAATTGTGACAGTAAAGCACACAGAGAAATCATTTGGATGTGCTCAGTATAGCATAATACAGATCCTGTTTACTTACTGGAAAGAGAATTTGGTGGTAGAAGATCACCGGTGGATTATATCTAAAATGTAACACAAGGACCTCTTCGAGCCACAAGCAAAACACCGGTCAATTCTAAAGATGTATTGAAGTCAACCAAAACCCCCAGTTATTTGAATAAATCTTTATATAAATATATTTTTTGTTTCTCTTTCAGCTTTCAAGAATTTGATATCCAAGCATCGGAATCGTGCAACCTGGACTGGTTAACAATTAGTCAATCTCAAAATTACGATGGGAAAAGGGCATGTGGTTCTACAATACCGCAGCCGTATGTCTCCGCGCAGGACCACGTATGGATCAAGTTTCATTCCGACAGTCGTATTTCTAGAAAAGGCTTTCTCTTATCCTATTTCACCGGTATGTACCGGGGGCACCTGCATCCTCACAATTTCTACAGTTCATCCAAAGTAAAAGTTATTTTCAGTGACACTTTGGAATTCAAAGACTTTTATAACCGCATCGTTAGAAACATCAGTCCCTAGTATTATTTAATGACTAACCCTTCTTAGAAATCCATTTTTAATGTTCATTAAAATTAGGCGTTCAGTACATTTGGGTTACTAGCGGAAGAGGGGTTTATTTCTAAACATGTATTATTTATTTAATGTTTTGTTTTGCTTAGATAAGTTTCATGAAAAACTCACTTTTCTTCCCTTAGGAAAAACAAAATGTGCAAGCGACCGGTTTCATTGTGACAACGGAAAATGCATTTCTGAAACGCTAAAATGTAACCACATTGATGACTGTGGCGATGGATCTGATGAAAAAATCTGTTCCAAAGCTAGTCATCCAACACTGTCTTCGTTTCAGCCCTGCGCGTACAACCAGTTTCAGTGTCTTTCGCGTTTCACCAAAGGCTACACCTGCCTCCCGAACGCTTTAAGGTGCGATGGGAATATCGACTGCTTGGACTTGGGAGACGAGATAGATTGTGATGTGCCCACTTGTGGGCAGTCGCTGAAATATTTCTACGGCGCGTTCAGCTCCCCAAACTATCCTGATTTTTATCCGCCCGGCAGCAACTGCACCTGGCTTATTGACACCGGGGACAGACGAAAAGTCATTTTGCGCTTTACGGATTTTAAATTAGATGGCACTGGCTACGGGGACTATGTCAAAATATACGATGGACTGGAGGAAAATCCCCCCAAGCTTTTGCGAGTCTTGACTGCTTTTGATTCTCATGCGCCACTTACAGTGGTTTCTTCATCAGGACAGATTAGAGTCCATTTTTGTGCTGACAAGGTCAATGCAGCAAGGGGATTTAATGCAACGTACCAAGTGGATGGCTTTTGCTTACCATGGGAGATTCCTTGCGGTGGTAACTGGGGCTGTTACACTGAGCAACAACGCTGTGATGGATACTGGCACTGCCCAAATGGAAGAGATGAGTTAAACTGTACAATGTGTCAAAAGGATGAGTTCCCCTGTTCCAGAAACGGGGTCTGCTATCCACGTTCAGACCGCTGTAATTACCAGAACCATTGTCCAAACGGGTCAGACGAGAAGAACTGCTTCTTTTGCCAGCCAGGAAACTTTCACTGCAAAAACAACCGCTGTGTCTTTGAAAGTTGGGTTTGTGATTCCCAAGATGACTGTGGGGATGGTAGCGATGAGGAAAATTGCCCTGTGATCGTGCCTACGAGAGTCATCACTGCGGCAGTGATCGGGAGTCTTATTTGTGGGCTACTGCTGGTTATTGCGTTGGGGTGCACGTGCAAGCTTTACTCCCTACGCATGTTTGAGCGCAGGTTAGTGGAATGGTGTTTTATATCATGCAAGTGCGTTTCACTGAAGCTCTAAACATATGGAACCAAGTTTTATATGTACATTGTATTGGTATAAATTAGTTATATTCTGTAGTGCTGTGCAATGAGTAACCAGTAGATGCATCATTTGAAGCAAAAGATGACAAGGGCCCTGCTTGAATGAACTTTCAGTCTAGGAAGAGGTGGGGTATTATACCAGGGTGTTTGAGGTTTCCTAGCCAGTGCTGTGGAATGTGATGGTGCTATATAAATAAATCCATTGTAAACATTGTTTAAATAATCCTACTGATACTGACTGATAAGTAAAAGGGAACGGTGAGAGACACTCGGCAGCAGGGGTGAGGCTAGGAAGCCGTGGGCAGCTGGTGATGGGCTTTCCTGAGGAAGTGGTTCGTGAGAGATTTTTCTTGTTTTAAGTACTGGAGACCAGGGGAGATAAGGCTGGTAGGGCATAGTATAGGGGTAGCCCTTGAGTCTTTTTTAGAGCAAAGTACAGGCGACAATCATCAGATGAATAGATGGACCAGGTAAGTGTGTATTTGAAGAGGTAGGAAAGGAACTGTTGTGAAGAGCTTTGTAGGAGAAAGACAACCTTTTTAATCTTTTTGTATCCTGATGCGTGCAGGCAGTCGGTGAAGAGACAAACAATGGAGAGGTTCAAGTTGTTGTTGGTGATCAGACCATGTGAACTGCTGTCTTCAATTTCTTATCTATTATCTGTTTTTACAGATCATTTGAAACCCAGCTTTCAAGAGTTGAGGCCGATTTGTTAAGAAGAGAAGCCCCTCCATCCTACGGGCAGTTGATTGCTCAAGGCTTAATTCCACCAGTTGAAGACTTTCCGGTGTGCTCACCTAACCAGGTAAACAATGACCTGTTCATGCAGCTTCATCATAAAACCTTCTTGGGAAGATGTTTGTATACTAGATGCCAACTTTCAATGCAAGCACCCTTTGCTTAACTAGTTCAACACTATTATGTTGTCGCTTTAAACGTCTTCACAATTCCAGATTTAAAGATAGCCTTTTTTGTATATTGTTGTCGATTGTAAAATGCCCTTTGTGTTTTGCCTCTGCAGGCTTCTGTTTTGGAGAACCTGAGGCTTGCTGTTCGATCACAGCTTGGATTTACATCAATCAGGCTTCCAATAGCGGGTCGGTCAACTAATATTTGGAATCGAATTTTCAATTTTGTGCGATCGCGTAATTCAGGATCTTTAGCACTGGTCTCAACAGATGGAGATAATTCTACTAGCCAGAGCACAAGCAGAGAAACAGATAGGAGTAATGCACATCGAGGACTCTTCTCTGTAGAATCTGATGAAACTGATACAGATAATGAAAGGAGAGATGCACAGGGTGCAGTTGGTGGAGTTGCTGCTCCGTTGCCTCAGAAAACTCCCCCTGTTTCTGCTGTTGAAGCCACAGTAGGTGGGGGTACTTCCAGCCAAACATCTAACACCAGCACAACCGATAGCAGGAGAGATATCCCCGCCTCAGACCCCCCTGTTGCAAGTCCTGCACGACAGCAGCTTAGTAGCGCTTTTAGTCGAATGACTCAAGGTTTGCGGTGGGTGCGCATTACCCTTGGGAGGTCAAGCTCTGCTGGCCAGAACCAAAGTCCATTGAGACAGCTTGACAGTAGTGGGAGTAGAAGAGAAGAGGACGACGATGTAGAAATGTTAAACCCCGCATTAGACTTTGATCTCAATGACTGCACAAGGCCCTTACTGGACCTTGCTTCTGATCAGGGTCAAGGGACAACTCAATCTTTTAATGTAGCGCCTCAAGGAATGAGGTCATGCGGCCGCGATGGTCCATGCGAATGCTGCGGTATTGTACATACCGCTCGGATCCCGGATACCTGCTTGGAAGCTGTTCTCAAGAACGAAACTAGTGATGATGAAGCATTGTTACTATGTTAGACATGACGGTCATTAATACAAGTTGGAGCAATACTAGTCAATCTTTTTATACTTTGCAAAATGTATAGCCCTTTGATGGTCCGAGGAAAGAGCCAAGCGTCGGTTTTGCTGCTCGCCCTCCTGCCATTCATATGGGATATGCTTGGAATTGTCAAGTGAAAAACATTTAATGCGGGCTTGAGTTACTGATTGGTACTATCGCTTATCCCGCTGAATGTTGCAAGCCGTTATTTGCATACAGCTACAGAAGATTCCTTTTTATAGCCTCTTTATGCCGGTACTGGATTAGAATATAGTTTACACTATAGAAATGGGTAGCTGTATGTAAATAAATGGCTCTGTCAGTGTCCGTAAATTTCACACACAAAAATAAATATTCTGAAAGAAAGAAAACACAGCCTTGGATCAGTAAATCCCATGTAATCAAGAAATTGATTGGCTTGAGAGTGTGAAATGTTGGTACAGTTCACATCTGTACAAATCTAAACGAGGGTGTTTAAAATATATATATATCAACATTATTATTATTTACCTGTTTTTAAATGTGGAATGGGTATGTTCTGTTACATTCAAAGTGTACATTTCTGTTATTTCATTCTTGATTATGTATTTTTTTTATTTATTTGAACTCATTCTCTGTTGTAATAGTGAAGTCACTTGGTTTTGGTCTTTGTTTCGCCTTCGTTTTTTGTTCTACGAAGTATACAAATAGATATTCATCCGATGGGAACCGTTTTAACATCATTTAACCATCAACTACATGGCAAAACACTTTGTCAGCCCTTAAGCTGTATAATTTCTCTTATTTTCCTCTTCAGCTCCTCTTGTTTTTACTGAGTTAGGCTGTTATGCTCAACAAGTAAGGTACTGTCTCCATACTCTTACTATTGTTCCTCCTCACTCTTCCCCTGAATAGTCGATGTATTGACTATACCAATTGGTTTCTTGTCTCTAGCCGGTGCTTCCCAATGATGCCATTTGGGGTACACAGTCTAAGTTCATGTTGCTCATTTCTTGTATTCTGCAAAGGTTTAAATTCAAGGTGTTTTTGGGAATGTTGAAAGGGATACTTTCACACGTTGGCCGCTGATGTTTGGCTCAATAATGTGAAATGTAGAATCGGATAAAGTTGTCTTGCCCAGTAGCCCTAAACACATAAAGGTACACTCCAGGCCTGGTTGCACAGCTCTATTTTGCGTAGACTTATTATACTGAATGTAAACACATAAATGCTTCCATTTGAATCGACTCCACTTTACAGTGCAATATCCCATCAAGCCAGCAGACTTCACACTAGAAAACTTATAATCTGTTTTACCCGTTCTGTTTTTATGTAGCGAAAAAAAAACCTCAATTACCTTGGGTTGATGGGTTCCACAGCTCTCTGTTTTTTGGGTTTCTGTTCATTCTTTTAAGCCCCACCATAGACTAGGAGTTGACCCATCTTCTGTTTCCATGTTAAAGGACTACAGTATCCGCATATCTCCCCCACTAACGCAGTTCATTAGGCTGTGAGACGTGTCTTCGCTATTGATATCTCCATCACAATGTTCAATAGCTATAAGTAATTCAGCTTTACCATATAGTGGTGTGTTATTGCCGCCCCAACCTGGATGTCTGGGAAATTCAGCTGCCGTGTGACCGACCAGTTCATCTTTGCCCCGCAGTAGTTACGAAGTCAGTGCCATTCTTCTTAAATTTGCCTTCTTGAACTTTGATAACACAGGTGCCTTTGATATTGTACTTTTTTCACCCCTAAGTAGTTTTTAAAAATTGAAACAAAACTGTGCACGATTTACACGTAGCTTCAAAACACAATCCTATGAACTACTAGTACCTGCTGCCTGGCTCGAGCTTTACTAACAACTGTCAAACAACACTGTAATTATAGGCTTTTAACATGATAGATGTGCTACAATAAATCAAGTCACAAAAAAAATCCATAATACCTCTTCTGCGAGTATCCCATGTATTAGATCACTACAACATGCCATTTAATCTTGCTTACCAAGTTGCACCAAAGCTACAGCCAAGATCTACACGTATCTGTGTGTGACCTGGGACGTGTGCTGCAATGTTTATCTAAATCTTTTCCTAAATTGATTTTCCCATTGTCGTTGAACCCTTACGCTGATTTCTGCGCTCAACACTGTGATAAAACTGTTCAATGGAACCAAATCTCACCGCATAGGTTATGCAGGGCTAGTTCATTTCTCAACGCAGGAGAAGTCCATTGGTGTTGGCCCTCCATAACGCATAGTAAAAAGTGGTGAGTGCAAAGGTTTCAGCTCCACAAGCCCCCGGGATAATGAATACACTCCTTGTTTTCATGCTGTGTCACGCTTTTGATAATATCCGCGTGTCCGGATAAACTGAGAGTAGTGATTTGGATATGATGTAATGCTATGTAGCTTCAGTGCTGTTACAGCCGAGACATAGGTTGTATTCTTTGTATTCTTTAGACGTAAGCAGCTCTGTCACTTTTTTTTTTACTTTTTGAAAACAATGATATATTTGGTGCTATAGGAGGAACAGTACCTTTTTTTTTTTTTTTTTTTGTACCATTTCAAATCCCGGGAAGATTTAAACTTTAATGTACAATTATTTTTAAATCTAAGCTCTCTCAGGTGCATATCCTGTACCTACACAAATCTTCACTGGGTAAAGCAGAAAGTTCCCACTTATTTTCAATATAAATAGGTTCCTAAACTATTATTTCATAAAACTAATGGGAAGCCTTGAATTTGAACTTCCTTTAAGAAAATTTCAAGAAATTCAAAATCTGGGGAAGTAAAAAACATAATTTAGAGCGGGCAAGCCTGGTGCAAGCCATATCTGTGGCTGTTATTCGGGAAATGTACAGTATACATATCATGGTGTTTGTTATATAGATTATTTTTTTTTACGTTTCAGTATTCTTATTTCACTTTTATAAGGTATTTCGTGCAGATTCAATGTGTCAAATGGATTTTTTCACAAACCACATAGATATTTGTTTTGTTGGCATTTGTCAGGCTAAAGGACCCAGACAGATACCTAATGTTTGAGTGTCCCCCATGGATTTTGAGGCTTCTTTCCAAGTAAGAAGAGAACATGTAAAGCCAAATCGTAAATTGTCACTTATAGTACAGACTGGCTGTCCAGCAAATGATGGTGTCTGGATTTCTGCATTCAGACTTGTGACTAACTGGTACTACTCCCCGTTTTTATTTAATATATACATACGTTGTATGGCATTCTTGCTGTGCAGCTTCTTACATAATGGTACTAAGTTTATGCTTTGTTTTTAGTAAAGACTTTTGCAGTCATTTTTAAGCTTCTTCAGGCAAACATCACGGGTCATACGTATAAAGTGCAGTTCTTATACAAAGTTGGAAATGTGATGCAGTCACTATGGAAACGTGTGGCACATTTGTGTTGATCGCTCCCCATTGAGAACCAAAATTTCACCTTTAACTATGGCCTTATGTTGTTGTCATGGTCGATGCAGGGTTTTTTTGGGTGGGAGGTGGATCGCTAATCATATGTTTTTGTGTGTTAACTCCATATTTAACGTTGAACACCTGTGAGAGTAAGTACTAGTTATGTACTATTTCCACACTTTCTCTTTTTTATATTGTCCATAAAGGAAACTTGCCATGTAAGTGAAGCATTGCGTACCCTTCAGTACATTGGGAGAAATACCAACTGCTGTCTATTTATTCTTTTACAGTTTTTGGTTTAGGATGTATACTGATGTAAAATGAAACTTTGTGTTTGTGTCTGTATGCTATTTATTGCATTGTAACCCATGGAGTGACAAAGGGGGTGCTCACCACAGTGAAGCGTTGGGCATCCCACTAGCATTCATAGGGTTAAAACCTTTGAAAGTCATTATTAACGCATGTTTTAAGTCTTCTGCGAATGTTCTGTGTTGTCAGTCAAACTGACCAACTGTTTTATTATGTGTAAACATTAAAAATCACTTTTCTTTTTTTTGCTAAGTTTGTGTTCATGCCCATTATTTTGCACGTGCTACTCGTAAATAAAGATAAATGAGGGGTTTGCAGATGAGTTGAACTTTTCATCTTACAGCTAAACTTTGCTTTCTAAAGTAGCAGCCCTGGTGAGTTCTACACTATATGACCAAAACTATGTGGACACCAGACCATCACACCTATGTGACCTTGTTGCATTAACATAGAGTTGGCCCTCTTTTGGGACTTATAACAGCCTTCGCTCTTCTGACTTTCCTCAAGATTTTGGAGCGTGTCTGTGTGAATTTGTACCCATTCAGCCAAAAGACCATCTGTGATGGTGATGTTGATCTGTGATGTTGGATGGGGTTGAGGTCTGGGCTCTGTGTAGATTACTCAAGTTCTTCCACACCAAACTCATCAAACCATGTCTTTATGGACCTTGCTTTGTGCGCTGGGGCACCGTCATGCTGGACGAGGAAAGGAGGAAACTGGTTTAGGAAAGTTGGAATCATACAATAGTCTTTATTTGTATGCTTTAGCATTAACATAACCCTTCGCTGGAACCAAGGGGTTCAGTCCAAACCCTCAAAAACAGCCCCAGACCATTATCCCTTCTTCCCCAAACTTTCCAATAGGCACTATATGTTCTGTTTATGTACACAAGGAGACTTTACACCATTTATATACCAGATTGTTTGTAATAATTAAACTATTTATAAATCTACCTGGTTAGGACCAAAAACCATATATGATGCAAGCTGTGATTCGACGGTTTGTTAGATCTGTGGAGTGCCAAATAGCACAATTTGTGTAGTCTCCTTTATTGCTGGCTAGTCTATAAAATAGGTATATTGTATAATTTGTCACACACAGGTTAAACAAAACAAAATCCAACTATTATCTGCTGTAGTGCCTAACAACCCATGGTACACCCCCCCCTTCAGCAGAACTAATAATTTGCTGATGCATACAAACAGTTCATATTTGAATGATCATGACCTTGACATTAGAGATTATTCATGTAACGGTTAACTTTCTTTAACTAGAGTAATGGAATGTAGTGGTTTTAGCCAATGAAATTGGCTAATTATCTTATGTCTTCTGTTTCGCCATGCAGTCATATATACCATTCCAAGCTGTAAGTTAAAAGATTTTGGAAACTATAGATAATCTTCCTGACCAGTTTTCCAACTCTAACCTCCATAAATACATAGCACCAATATGTATGGTTTTTTAAAGTTTGTTTTTCATAACCCAAAATGTGCCAAGAATATGTTTTACAAAGTAGATGCATAGTAATGGACTGTGATGACGGCTAAATAGAGGGAGTATTGGAAGCTTTTCCTTCTGATGGATCATAAAGGAGATGGCAATATGATGTACAGTAGTGTGAAAAAGCCTTTCCCCTGGTCTTAATAGGTTTTATTTACTAAAAGGAGAAAAAATGTTGGAGGGATCCTTTGATGTAACTTTTTTTTTTTTTTTTTTTAAAGAAAGAAAAGTTTGTTGCACGTAAATAAATCCCACATTATTCATTTCATAGTAATATCCTGAGAATGTCCAACTGTACAGAATAAAAAGGTTTTCCTAAAGTCAAATGTGTAAAAAAAATAATCGGTAACATAAGAAAAATGAAGGATCTCTCCCGGGTGCTCCTATAATCCAGAAGTTAGCAAAAACTGAGCAATAATGTCAGCCTAGGGGAGGTCACCTGGTTCGATATGACTACAGGAATCTAACTGAAGACATCCAGCTAACAATTCTTGATCCTCTGGGGCAAATGTAACTATGAAGTAAGCATCCCTATCGATGTCCCACCACGGTATGTTGCCTCCTTGGGCGGCATGCTCAGATCCCATTATCCTTCTGTGGCCCCCCATAAACGAAAACTAAGAGCCCCCTTAGATTGAAAACATGGGTTCACCACCTTTACTAGCTTTAACTGCAATCACTTTCCTCCACAGTTATTGATCAGTGTCGCACATCTCCATTGAGAAGTTTTGGCCCACTCCGGTTGGGGCTGGCCTTACTCAGGCCTAGATGTTTAACAAGGGCCTCACGCACACGTGGCGGTAATAAAACATTTCTTTTGGTTGCGTTAACTAAGGAAGACAATAACCTCACACCTGAAGACTGAATCTTGATACATGAAAGAAAAAGGAAACAAGCACTAAGATTTGATGTCACTTCCCCTTTCATTCATTATTGTTGGCCCAATAAAAGCTATCAACTTAAACTAATCTTATTTTCAAATAAAATAGTAGTGTTTTGTTCTATAAAACTCGATATAGGTGCTTGGCCATTATTCTAGTCCCTGGTATAGTACCCTGGGTTCCAGTCATATGTTGGAACTGATCCTTCTGAAGCCTGAGAAGGAGGTGAAGAATGTAAAGAATTACTTCCAACAGTGTACCTCGCATGTTCTCTTGTAAAACACAGAAACCTTACAGTCGCAGTTGATCTGGTAAAATACTTGTGTAACGCTTCCTCCATTTCTATATTTTTTTTATCTCCCCTTTCAACTCCATGCACTTATCAGTAGATACAATAAATGACACATTTTAAGGAGCTGGGCCCACAATGTTTTCCTCTTTGAAAACCGTAAAAATCATTTAAGAGCTGCCGGCGCTTTTCAGTTTCTCTGTGTTGGGTTACAGATTTTAGTGATCAAAACATGACCTCCAGCTACCAACTCCAACTAAACAAAAACATTTGGAAACGTATTCCAGGGAAATTGGGAACCTTTAATATCCTGATACGGATATTGGGGGATTTTACTGCTTAACAAGCAGCTGTATCTGATCCTAATGAATCTTTCATAAGTTAGCAAATGTCAGTTCTTAAATATTTATACCTCATCTACAAAATATTTAACTGTAGTTAAACCTAATAATAATACATTTTAAAAAAAACTGGTTTAATTGTACCTTAAACCAACAATAGTTGAGATTATGGTAAATATCAACCCGAGTAAACAGTTACCTAATACGATGACAAGAAGTTTGGTTATCATTTCAAAAAGCTAATTTCTGTATGTGTGAAAGGATAATTTGTGGTAATTATAAACTATTAGCTCCATGGGTGAAACCTTCAACCACCTATTAAACTGTGTTTTTCATGTCTGGTTTCTGTAGTTTAGGGTATCATGATGTTTACATTGCATGACCTCACAATATTCGCAGCCTTCCTCACCCATCAGAGCTTCTGTGCAAGATACTGTGGAACGCAAGGTTTCAGCTGTAACCGATGTGAGCGGAGTCTACTGTGCAGGTCGCTGAAGTTACAGTATACGATTCAGTAAGTAGGGGACAAGATTGTGTTAACATAAAAGGGACATTTAAAGCATGCAGAGGAAAAGCATACAAACAAGAGCACTTTATACTTTCTTTATGTCTTGCATCTATGTAAGGTCTCAAGTTTACATTAAAACAATGTGATGTTTCTCACAAATGTAGGGTCAAGTGCTGCTGAACAGCTTATCAGCCGCCACAACATATGTTGCAAAAGCCTAGTGTGAGTATAGGTTTAATGCTATCTTTAAAACACAAAAGGTCACCCTAGGGCATCATCAAGCAACTTGCTCAAGAAAATACCCTGCACAGTAAAGTCTGATGTATGCAGCTGGGTTTTCCTCACAAGGACCTGGATTGTCAACCTGGCATGGAAATCAGCCTTGCTCTCCATGTCTTGTTAATGTTTGAATGCATTCTCACACCACTCTTTAGAGTTCATTACATTTTATACTCTTCTCTCCACATTCTATTGTAAAATTCTACTGGTATTAATTATAGTGACTCTTATGACTATATTAGCTGTTAACCCATTCATAACCCTTTCACTTTAGCAGTTCGAGGCTGGTTCAGCTACGCCTGTATGCCTCACCCTCCAGAGCAACTATGACATTCTGGCTGCATTCAGCTGGCTTCATTCTCAGCTGTGTCTGATCATCTCAGTTTTCTGAATTGCTAATGGCACTGGGCCAATACCAGAGGAGTAACACAAGCAAAAATAAGGAACCCGCGTTCCACAAGGATAAACAAATTAAATGAATTTGTCGTTCTTGGGTACATGCAGAGGTGACAGAGTTGAATGTAACTCTGTTATGGATGGGGTGCAATATTTTAATAGGCAGTTCCCACAATGTTACTGTGAATGGCCTTTGTTGAGTGGTACGTCTCGATATAATGGTCTAAAATACTCCTATATACATTCAGTTATTGTTAAATCAACGTAATTTACACCTTTTGGTACTAAACTATCATTAACCCCCCTGAAGTCAATGTACATACATGCGGATGCGCGCTTAGTGCCATACACATGGATCCAAGCATCAACCTCCACAGAGTATCTCTGCCCCTGTGACTGATGGCTGATGGATCTTCACACAGTAAGAAAGACGTGACTGCGTTTTATTGTGAATAGAAGCATCCAGGCATAAGAACACATCAGCCTTGGTGCACTAGACCACGCCACTCACACTCCACTCACAGAGCGGGGCTGCTAAGTGCTGAAGCGCATAGTACGTGAAACATTCGCCTCTCCTCTGTAGCATCTCTACAATATGAAATAGTTAGCGAAGAGAGTGGTTTGGGGAGGATAATTTGAAGGAAAAGTCACGTGCAGATGTCAGTGACCTGAAGATCTTGAAGGTGGAGGAAACGGGTGATTCCTTTCAGAACATGACTTGTAAGGTGTTAGAACATTAGCATTACATCCTTCTTCCAGCTTTTAGTGAATGTTTTAGCAAGAATAAGTTAGGGATGACGGTATGACAGAACGAGGCAAAGCATTCCAAGAAATGCGGGCAGTACAGATGAAATATCAACTGATGTCAATAATAACTGACAGAAAATGTGGAGGATTTGACTGATATGAGTGCAAGCGTGGGGCCCAGACTCACTGATGCTGTGGGCCTTCCCTAAATCAGGGGCCTGGTAGTGATCCCTGAGCTACTACTTCATTTGTAGGAATGAGTTAGTATTCCATTTCTATGTGATGTGAGGAATGGACTAATTTGAGAGATTTATTTTGCAGATGAAGGTTGCAGGATTTTACAAGTGACTGGATACGAGGGTTGAAGGCGAGAACGGAGTAAACACCACCGCTGCCTGGGCTGTTGGGTAGATAAGTGGGGGGCTGAAACCTTCTGGACCTGAGGGCATGTAAAAGCCGAGTGGTCCCCAGCCTCTCCCCCACCTCAACCAACACACTTACACACAAACACACATACATACACTCACCTAGCACGAGCTGTGTGACCTTGCTGAACCCTACCTCCACCAGCTGGGGTAGATTGTGTGACTGTGATGGAGATATAGGGGATTGGGGACACAGGAGGAGGAGGGACGGCCAAAAGCACCAGGTGAACCCCTACACGTCCCTGCACATCAGTAGAGAGATACGTATACTCACGCATGCACATATTTTGGGTGATAAACACATGCTATTGTGCCGGTCCCTACATTTAAATACAAATAAGGAAGCATAATTATGTATATAAAGCATGGTTACACATACACCTACTGAAAGTCTATATAATCTCACGATATTCAAGGTCGCACACCAACACATGTTAATATATTATTATGTAGGCTTTCATAGGGTTAATGTAGTACATATCTACAGATTATGCTGTTGTAAATGTTCTACTTTTTATGGTAACTTTTGTTTCTTATGAATAGTTAATGATATATTTGTTTGCTCATATTATGTAGCAGAGGAGGAGGGATTCCTGGCCCCGGAATATTATTTAAAGAACCCTCTGGTATGCGGGAGATCACATAACATACCCCGCCAGGAGTATGTCGCTGACAAAGTTCATCTTCTACAGAACACTGACCGCTACAGGAACCGATCTTATCAAAATATCAGATTCTCAAAGCAGTGCTTTCTGATTGAAATATACTTTATATCTATATATCTATATATAAATATATAGAGAGAGAGATCTATATCTATATATTAATAAATATATATAGATCTATTAGCTATTAAGTTATTTCTCATCCAGTCACCCATGGCGTCAAACCGGATACTGATCAAAGGGGGCAAAATAGTCAACCATGACTTCTCGCAGTTTTCCGACATTTACATTGAAGACGGTTTGATCAAAGAAATTGGAGAAAATCTGCCGGCGGGTGATTTGACCAATTTGAGGATTATAGATGCTACGGGGAGACTGGTGATCCCCGGAGGAATTGATTCCCACACTCACATGCAGCTCCCATTCATGGGTACGTTTGCTGTTGACGATTTCTATACTGGAACAAAGGTACATATTTTTTTATTTATTTTGTAAACGTTTAATAGCCGGTGATTTGCTGATCTGCCTTGTTGTTCCTTGTTGTTTCTTATCCATCTATTCTTTATAGATCAACAGATGGATACAGATGGAACCAGCCTAACAAAGGCTGCTAAAATCATGCATTACTTAAGGAATAAAGAATATTAGGACAAGCTTAATGATATTTAAGATGTATAGCTTGGGGGGAAAAAGATGATACAATATAAAAGTTTAATTTGATGTTAAAACTTTACGGCACTGAGAATGTGGTAGATACATTGAATAGCGTTCCAGCAGAAATGGTAAAAAGAGGTTATTACAGGGGTTAATGGTGTGGTACGCTCCTGGATGATGTGGAACTCGCTCCGGGTCAGTGTCTTTAATCTCTGGATGTGTGTGTGTGGGGGGTGATTCTTGGCTGTGCCCACCCCCAGGTTCTGCCACAACCCTTTCCTGCCTCCTAAAGGGAGCGGGAAAAGGAGATCTCTGGTTTGCAGTATGAGCATCACCAAAACTTTGTATATTGTTGATGATAGTTGAGAAGATTTAGAAAAAGAATAATTTTACCATTTTTACCATACATTAATTTTGTTTTCAATGCCTAGGTGGAGAGAGCATGTGATGTTATTGGGGAGGGGGGGTGTCATTGCCATGGAATATATTAGCAGATACATAGAAGATGAAGACAGTGAAGCCCTTTATGACGCTACAATACAACGTAATTCAAACCATTTTTATCTTTAAGCTTCTACTTCTTGATTATTGTCGTCAAAAGTCATTTTCCCTTTGTCTTTTGTTCGCTAATCAGGGCTGGACTAGGGCAAGAAAAGCAGTGCAGCTAAAGGGTTTGCAAAAGAATCTTAACGTGCACATAAGTTAATAAATACATCTGAAAAATTATATCAAATCAGTTATATTTTGGCTTCAACAGGGATTGAAGAGAAATAGGTAAATAATAGACTTGTGCGTTCGGATTCGTCCAAATTTTCATTTTAACAAAACTTGCCACATTTTTTTATTTGTACGAATGTCCAAAAATAAAAAACAACCCCAACAAAACAAACAAAACAAAATTTTTTGTTTTTTCACTCTGACTCACACTCTCTCTCACGCATCCGTGTCCCTGTGTCCTTTCCTGCAGCTCCTCTTGCCTATTTTTGTTCTTCTTTCTTTCTTTTTTGTCCTCTTCTCCCAGTTTCATCTTTCTTCGTCCGCTTCTCCATGAACCGGTCCTCACAACGCAGCCTCTGGGCCCACACCCAACCGGAGGAATCAGAGAGGCTGTCCCGGGGACTTCGCTGTTATACAGAACTACTCAGAAAGGCCATAATAATTAAGAGAGATTTGCGGAGAAAGAGAAGTGTTTTTGCAGCAGCAGCCAATCACATATTGGTATTTTGCTAGCATACATGCAGTTGGTTGCTGCCTCTATGGGATTGCTACCGAGCATTTGCCAGAAGATGACATATCAATGGTTTCTGCCTACAACAGAGGCAGTCATAGGCGGAGAACGAAAGTCTTCTAATCCAATAACATTCCATTCCATTTATTTATATAGCGTCAGCAGATTCCGTAGCGCTGTTACAATCAGTAGGGCTAATTTAAAGTCACAAACAATAACAAACTGGTACAAAAGGAGAAGAGGGCCCTGCTCTGAGCTTACAATCTAGCCGATAGTTGAGAAGGAAGTGAAACCATAAGAGAGGACTGATTGGATGGGGATGAATTGATCAGGTCCGGATGATCTCTTGAAGTTGTTGATTGTTCAGGGGCCGTGATCATGATGATGGCTGAGAGTGATCTTTACTGGACTCTAAACAGAATATAAGGGAGCTGAAGCGAGGACACATGGCTTGGAAGGCCTCAGGCAGGGCAGACGGCAGGAAGCCCAGTGGCAGGGCAGACCGTAGGAAGAAAGACAAGGTCAAAAGGCAATCCGGGTCGGTAGGCAGGCAGCGGTCGTATAGCAGAGTCAAAAGGGGCAGTCCAGGCTGAAGATCAGAAACAGGAAAACAGGATACCAGGAATGAACCAGGTATAGCGCCAAAGCAAATAGGTTGCTGACACTATAATGCAAAGGCCCTGTCTGAGGGGCTGAGCAGGTATATATAGACAGGACTCCACTCAGGTAATCAGGCTCAGCTGTCCCAAGCAATCAATAACGGGTGCTCCAGAGAGGGAAGAGTGGCCACTAGTGGTTGCAGAAACACATGACAGCGAATAAAGATGGCATGGTCCGGGCTGGTAGGTAGGAGCCTGACACACTGGGAGGGTGGTAGCTAATGAAAACAACCTGTGGTCAATGTTAATACAGTGAGGCACTGTAAACATGCATGGGATGGGTATCCTGAACATAAGACAAGGCCAAGTACCAAATAAGACTTGAGGCAGGAAAAAATGGCCATACTAGTTTCAATGAATGGTTCCAATAAACCTATTGAAGGATGGGTGCATGGTACCATGGCTGCAATGCAGGGCACTGGAGCACCGTTACTAATAAGCTGAGACCATTTTTTTAACTTGACATTTATTTAATCTCTTTTTGTATGTAAGCCCTACTCTAATATGCAGCAGGAAAAACAACCTGCAAACATCTAGACCAGGCTTCTCGTCTGTCAGATACAACCTATATGAATGTGAGTAGGACCACGTATTTTGTACTATTGTACTTTATACAATGCCCAGGGCACACATGCAAAGGTGGACAAGGCAGAGACATATGGTTGGTTGGACGGTGCCCCATGGTGTCTCCCATGTAACATTATTGTCACTCGTTTGGCCCAGAATCAACGAGCCTCTGGGTCACTTTCCTCTTTCTCTCTAGGCAGGGGAGCAGCATTTGGCCAAGCCAAAGAGGGAGAGCTGGTCAGTTTCTGGGTTTGGCCCAAACATAAATCATTTAAAATTGGTTTTCTATTCATTATGGTGCACGAGTAGCGAATAAATGGTCAAACTTGTGTATGCAATAGCCTGTGGACACATCAAAGCGTTTCAGGTCAGAGAAACTCAGGTCATTGCCTCACTGAAGGAGGGACAAGGTCTTTGGAACGTTGGACTGTAAAAAAAAATACATTTGATTTTATGTGCAAAATAACATTCTCCACCCATTTGAGATAGCCTATTGCATTATAAAATATAATTATTATCTACTTATTTAGACATCACAACGTGATGTTGCAAACCTTTTAACATTATGCCCCAGCCTATTTAATGTGTTGCAACAATCGGATGTTAAGAATGGTTAACAATAGCCAGTCAATTATTGACTTGAGCTTTGTCCTGCGTTAAAGTTATTTTATTTAAATGGATATCACTATTCTCCAATCATTTAAAAAAAAAATGTAATTCATTTGGCTTGGAATAAAGCTTAGTGTGGCAGATGGAAGCGTGATATAGTGTGTATCTGTTCTTGGGGTAACTTTAATATTTTATTTATGGAGAACCGGCTGATTCCGTAGTGCTATTACTTAACATTAACCCCTTAAGGACCAAGGAGAATTTTCATACCCTAAAGATCAGAATTTTTTGTCCATTTTTATCCCATATTGATTCAACCACAATTCTTCTTTTACATGAATAAGGTCTTTGGCAGGGCTTTCTTTTTGTATATGTATATGCATAGTTCATCATTTAGTATGAATCAGTTATTAAAAACGAAAGAAAAGTAGAAAAAAAACAACTGTTTTGTAGGTTTTCTTAAGTAAGCCATCAGTAAACTAGTTGGCAAAAATACCACATCAATTTAATAACTCATTTGTTTTGATTTTGGAAATTTATAACAATTAAAGGGCAAATATTTGAATTTGTACATTTACCCTTTTTTTTTATATATATTTTTTACACGTAGCATGTAGATTTATAACTGTAATATCGAAGAAAGGACCCATGAAACACCCACAAAAGTGTATATTTATGTAAAGCAGACAGCCCAGGCTATGTTATTAGAAGCATTTGAACACTTGTCATACAGCCATTTGGCCACCAATCACTACCAAAGTTAGGCCTAGCTAAAAGTTTTTTTGCGCTTTTTTTTCACTAAATCTTATACGGCTTTGGATTTTTTGTGCAGGTTACTTGTAATGACAGAGAAAGTCACCAAAAAGCGGCATCTCCTGATTTTGCAAACACCCTACACACATAGGTTTTTTCTTGGCTTTGTGGATGGTACAGAAAATTGCCAAATACTGCTGGTATTCTTGCATTTTACATTTAATTTTCAAAAATTTTCACAAAAATCTATATTTCTATAGAGCAACAACTTGGAGCATTTGTACATTTGTCATGGAGCCATTTGGCTACCAATCACTGCCAAAGTTACACGTGGCTGAATGTTCTGCACATGCCCAATACTGTTTCCAAAACGTTCACGTTTGGCTTTACTGGCTCTTTGTCTCATTTGGGACGATTTAGGAACCCAGAGTTCAAAATACTCCCCTCAAAAGTTGCCTAAGTTTGACATAGCTAAACCTTTCTGTGCTCTTTATAACAACACTTTCACGTTGCTTGGAATTGTTTGCGCATGTTGTGTGCAATGGCAGAGAAATCCACCACGTCCAGCTGCATTTTCAGATTTAGGAAATTCCTCACATGCAGAGATTTTTTTTTGTTTTTTGGAAACTAAACAGCACTAATTGAACACATGACAAGTTTTACTAGGGCTATGTAGTATTACATAATTTTATCAACCCCCCAAAAGTATATGGTTTTGCAGGGTCATAACTAGAAACCACAGGGCCCTGGTGCAAAAATTGCCCTGAGACACCCAACTTCACCAAGCAACATGTCCCGCAATGCCACCTTTGCCCCTAACAACTTGTCAGTTCCATCCTAACCCCAAACAGCCTGCCTGTGCCATTTTGCCCCCCCTCCCAACATCGCACATATATATAAACACACTTACACAAATTACACATGCTAACACACACTTATTCATATCCACTAACACACACTTATGCTAACACACACGCCATCTGACACCACTAACACATCCATGCTCACACACACTTATACATAGACACCCATGTTCACACACACTTATACATAGACACCCATGCTCTTATACACTTATGCATGCACATTCATGCTCACATGCCTACCTGCACACATACATACATAAATACATCAAACCCCCTCCCTTCAGCCCGCACCCGCTCACCTCTCACAGGCACAGTCCAGGTCAGAATGGCCCTTACTAAGCTATTTTGAACGGTCACAAAGAGACAAGAACAACTGTAGTTATGCCACTGTATTTTTGTAAAGCAGACACCACAGGGTATTTCACTGGGACCATTCGGACACTTGTCATGAAGCCATTTGGCCGCTAACCTCTGCCAAATTTAGCTGTAGCAATACATTCCTGTGCTTTTTTCTCCCAAAGACTCTGCATCGCTTTGGATTTTTTACGCAGGACATGTGAAATGGCAGGAAATACCATACAAAATCTCCAGGCTATGGAAACCCATGTGCATAGTTTTATTATGGTTTCCTGGAAGTTACACAGCACAACCTTGGTTACAGCACCCCAACAGTTACCAAAGGGAAAACACAATATATATATATATATATAATTCTAATTAATAGTCTAGTTTAGTGTGAAACTCTATAACACAATTGTCGATGCAGAGTCTTGCAGAGAGAGACAGGTGGGCAGATCTTTGTGGCCTTTGATGTATTACATTTTCATCCTCCATATTTTGAGGGCTGCTCAAAGAGGAAATATCTCAAAATGTTTACACCTTTCTTGTGCCATTTTTTTTGTACAGCTTGTACGTATAAAACATGGCAACCGGCGTCACGTAGATGGCGACCCTGTTATACTATGTCTTGGTTTTGCGTAGCACAATCTAGGGCTGTAAACATTGATAGGCTAGATCCCCCCTCCGCCATGTTTTTATTATAATCGATGATGCCCTGGGGCTTCCTGTGCATCACCCTCTCTTCTGATGCGTGCTAGCACCACACTTTATTGAGTACAGAAAATATACTTTTTATTGGTGTACCAGGACCAGAAATTATTTAGAAAGAGGATGTCCCATACAAGTTTGCCATTTGTACCAATTGAGTCTGGAAATGGCCATCTAGTGGAGTAGTGTTGGATGTCTTAAGATACCTTCTTGCACAACTAACCATCACAATTAATTTCATTAACACACTAAAAATAACAAATTCATTTATATTTTAAAATATATTTAATCCTATGGAAAAACATTTCAGAACATGCAAATAGTAGGTTTCAGAATTATTAATTAAACGTAAGTAGGTCTAATTAAATGTATGTTTCGAGACCCCCTGAAATAGACAGCTATCAGGTCAATCTGCATGAAGCAAACAAAATGGAGCTGAGGAGCCAGCTGAACAGATAATACGTTCCTGCAACTACATGATCATCGGGAACCCTAATAACCCAGCGGTATCAATAAAAAGTAAGACAAAATTCTTTAACTAAAAGTTATATAATATAACACCAAAGCACACGACACAAACTGGTCTTTATTTACTACTAGTATAAAAAGTAGATCCTTTTATATAAGCTTGTGGTGCCCTAAAGCTGTTTTTGTCTTAAAAAAAAACCCCATTTGTTATTTTGGCCCAAATACCGTTATAATTAGGAAAGTGCATACATTCCTTCTTTTTTGGACAGTGTTCTCTTTTGTTGTTTTGGCGCATGTACACAGATATTTGACTTGGGAAACTGCAAACATTTCTACTTTTTGGATGACATTCTCTAAAGCTTGGCTTTTCTTTCTGTTCGTATTGCAAAAAAAAAAGCCAAAAGGGAGGGGAAACGGTCAGCAGCAATGCCAATTTTTGACAGATCATTTCATATAAAAAAGCTCTGGGATGTTTATTTGCAGCAGTCTGAAAGCTGATGGTTGAAGGGCGGTCAGGAGAAGAAGAAGAAGTTTGCTGCTTTTAGAAGTTAATCTAGAAACAGATAGGGGACTCCATTTAGAAGGAACTTCGTTGTTGTTAAAGAGTAAAAAGATGTCTTTTTCCAACAAGATTTTAATTAAAGGAGGAAAGGTAGTTAATGATGACCGTTCCTTTCTTGCCGATGTCTACATCGAAGACGGACTGGTGAAGGATGTGGGGGTAAACCTGCGCCCTGCAAAGCTAGAAAGTGTGAAAGTGATAGATGCCACGGGAAAAATAGTAATTCCCGGAGGGATCGATTCCCACACCCATTTCCAGTTCCCTTTCATGGGATCACAGTCTATTGATGATTTCTACCAAGGAACGAAGGTATGCACCTGTAATCAATATTGGACATTTATTTTTTAATTAAATCAGGGGAGGACAACCCCAGGGGAGGAATCCATATTCTTTATGGATTACAGAAATGCCATCATGCTGAAAGGGGGGGGGGCATTATAGAATTTTATTCCAAGGAGACCTAAATGTTCAAACGTTTCTACAGTTATGAGTAGGTATAGATGTTTGTACTTGCTGATACTGTGAAGAATAAAATGCTTCAGGGGTTCATGTTATATTTAATATGCTAAAATGAGGGAACAGGAGTAAAAAAATTTTTTTTTATGATTTACATGGAATACCGGGGCTTCTGTGATGGAGCGCTAGCCTGACATGATCTTCCGACGCTCCGTCATAGAAGCCACCGCAAGTCTGGTGACGTATTGGTAATTCTGGGGGGCAGAGTGGCAAGCCTGGGGGCAGATGTGCAAAACTGGGGGGCAGGTTAGCAATTAAAAGGTGATTTTCTCAATCATAAATTTTATTAAATCTGAAAAAATAGTTTACATGTGAATTAATGTTTACTAGTAAAACTTGTTTTCCTGCAGGGTAGTCTTAAATTCAGACTTTTTCTTTTTTTTTGCATATTATGAGTCAGGTTGGCATAGTTTTCTGCGACTGGGTATGGTTCATAAAGGCAGAATTTTTGAAATTCAAGCACTATTCTGCAGCCATGAAAGCTCTGACAAGCGTTGCCAGTTTTCAACCATTAAAATAACTACAGACGCAACGTTTCGTAAACTTTGTGACTTGTTTTACAGCAAATGTTTTTCCAGGAAGAACATGTTACTTTCTTCCCATTTCTCTAAAAACAATTATAGAAGTTATGATACATTTTATATAAATGCAAGCAGTGGACTCTACATATAGACCAAGTGGTTCATATTTGCATTGTTTATTAAAGGAAGAGTAGCTATTGGGATTGATGTGGGATGTATGATGAGAGACATACTTTGAATAAAGGAGAGTAGAATAGAAGAAAAAAGGAAAGTTTTCCAGTGAACATGTACTTTGTGAGTAGCGTCTGCTGGTGGGCACTGGGGCAGCTAGTTAGATAGCAGTGTATCAGTGATATTTTTAGGTTTATACTATATTTATACTTTATCTGTATATTTACTCACATATACTTGACTGCTTGGACTCATAGTACACTCATTACAAATCACCCCACACTGAAACCCCCTTGAAATAACAACACTGGACACCATTTGTGGGGTAGGGCTTTTTGGCCACAGCATTATTAACCATTTACATAACCATTCACCCAGGCCAGCGGTATAACCAACATTCCCTAAGCCCAACAGAAAGGTCAATACCAGATTTAACCCCACGGGTGCCATAAGCCGCCTGCAGGACATGCCTCCGTTATGGGCAAAATAATGGCATGTTATCAATAAACCGCACTGGCCAGGGGACCCGGGCTGCCGCTGAGACAACCCAGAACAACGCTGCCATCGTTAAAGAGAAATACAGCCGCAAAACATTAAACAAATACACCACAGCTGAAACAACAATAAGTGGCTTAACAAAAAACTCCAGGGTGGGCAGGAGGGCAACATCTGACAGCTCACTGGTGACAAATGGAGGACAGGTTAGAGGCACCTCTCATCCTCAATTTAACCCTTCTACCTGCAACATACTTACTGACCCATAACTGCAAACTGGCTACTTGTTATTTTTAACCCATTTTGGATATGATCATCATGCGGCTAATGCTGCCATCTTGTGGTTTCAGGCGGCTGTGGCTGGAGGTACAACAATGATCATTGATTTTGCAATTCCGAGAAAAGGATGCTCACTTATTGAAGCGTATGATACCTGGAGGAGCTGGGCCGATCCTAAAGTTTGTTGCGATTACTCTCTCCATGTTGCCGTTACCTGGTGGAGTGATAAGGTCAAGTATATTTCATATATTGCTTGGTATAGCAAAGTTCCTCTCGTATGCCTTTGTGAAATGTTAAATAGACCCCAAGCCATAAATACTGTATAATAAAATCATAGAATCTTGTGATTATCTCAAATACAGCAGTGAAGCAATTTCTGTTAATGTGGAATCTGGAGGTTACAAGACCCACTTTGGTCAGAACTACTGTAAGAGATCAATTTGTCCCACTGATTTCTTTACTCGCAAGAAAAAATAAATGTGGAATAAATTTTATGAGGTCTTTTTGACATTGAAAAATGACTCTTAACCTTTCATGTCAGAACCTCAACCAGTCTTCAAGACATTATCAGCTGGTAGGTTTTCTGGAACTTCTCATACGGTCTAATGACACTAGCACAGGTGACATACTAAGGTCACATGCTTAGATCTTAGATGAAAATGGAAAAGTGGAATAGCCTCCTAGAAGAAGTGGTAGAGGTTAATGCAGTGAGGGAATTTAAACGTACATGATATAAGCATAAGACGATTCTGAATATACCGTAATACAAGACCATGGATGGAATAAGGCTGGAGGTTTTTATAGAAGGTAAAAAAATTGGTGGAATACAAAGTATACTGAGATAGTATATCAAACTTTGTACTCTTTGTGAAGACCTTTCTATCTAACGTTAGTGATAATTATATGTAATTTGCCACATAATTAACAGAATTCTATATTGACAGGTCAAGGAAGAAATGGAGATCCTTGCAAGAGAAAAAGGAGTCAATTCCTTTAAGATGTTCATGGCCTACAAAGACTTATACATGGTTAATGATATTGAGCTGTACCAATCATTTACATGTTGTAAGAATATTGGGGCTATTGCTCAGGTTCACGCTGAGAACGGAGATCTGATCGCAGAGGTAAATACATTAATAACAGTAATAATATTTTTTATATACTGACCTCTAGTGGTTGTGTTGATGAATTACTGAAAGGCTGGCATCATATCAAGTTTAGATGGTTTGACTCACATACCTTTTGCATTTTTAGTATGGCCACGCTTTTTTTAGCCTAGTAAGCAACACTTAGTTTAACAAGTGTTGTCTTACTACACTTGGATCTCACACAACAACACAACTCAGACAGGCACTCACTCGGACCACAAAACACAATACAGCAATGACCGACAGTCACTCACGCACTTCTCATCAGGGCCGATCTAGGGATGAGTAGTGATCCTGGCACTTTAAGGCCAGCGGCCACCAAATGACATACTTGCAGCCTACGGTTTTATACACTTTCAGCCAGTGGCTGCACACTGCAGGATCCGATCTGCTGTCGGAGAGGCAGTATCAGTAACTATGCAGCCCTACCTGCCACTGGCCCACACGGCATTTGTTTGGCATAAGAAATGGCCAGTCTGGATCTGGCTCCTAAGATATAAAGGCAGACACACACACAATTCACAGCCCTCGCAATTACATATGTCAATCACTCAAACAGCTCATGTGTCCTTAGCCAGCCTCAGGTCGTTGTTTCCTCTACCTGATGCTGGTTCTTCATTTTCACAGTAGATGAGCTTCTAAGGTCTCAAGGGTGTCACATATCAGCATCTCCTGGTGTCTGTGCCCCATATACAGCGCAGGGGCTGCACAGAGCGGACGGAAGATTCAATCACCTCAAGCTACTAAAGCCAACACCGTGCAGCCCCTGAACTGCATCATGGTTAAAAAACAGATCTTCTACTGACAGGCAGGACTGAAAGGCAAATGATGGGGGTCAGAGGAGGAGGTCTAGTTTGAATGTATTATTATTTTGTCCCTAATTGACAGGGTGCTAAGAAAATGCTGTCCCTGGGAATAACTGGCCCTGAAGGTCATGAGCTGTGCCGCCCAGAAGAAGTAGAGGCGGAAGCCACCCAGAGAGCCATCACCATCGCGAGCGCTGTAAATTGTCCTCTTTATGTGGTCCACGTGATGAGTAAATCTTCAGCAAAAGTTATTGCTAATGCACGAAGGGAAGGTAAACCATCATCACCTAGGGTTTGTATCGCTCAGTGGTACACTCAGTCATGGTCAGGTTTCATCTAAGCCACACTAGGCAATTCTTCAGAGTCTTGTTTTATTGCCTTGCTAGGTATTAACCATGTCTTATTCTGTAACTTTTTTACCTAATTCCAAACGGGCACCTCCATTTCATTGCGCTTTCCACATACAACTCAGCATATGTAATAAGAGAATTGGTATAGTTGCAGTTTTTCAATTTAGAACCCTGGGTACTTGGATTAGCAACTGTTAAGTAATTTTAATCATGATGACGTTCATTAATAATTACAAGGGATATCTGATACATTGGTCTACGACGTACAACTGATACCACACTAAAATCAAGCACATTTAAAAAAAAACAAGCAACTTTGGATATAGTCTCGTAATAAATGACACTTAACACTTAAATCCAGCCTATCCCACTACTATCAGATGACAGACAAGGAAAGAGAGTAAAGCAAGAAAATAAACATAAACAAGAAAGACGCAGACACTCATACGCGATACAATTCAAACTTTATTGGCGCTTTTGATACAGTTTAGCCATGCATGGAGTAATTGCCATGGTAACAATTTCCACTACAAAATCAATTAAGGGTTTTACCAAAAGATTAAGAAATGTAAATACGGATAAACAGCAATAGGAAATACAAGCAGATTTGCGTTGGTTTAGTAATATGGAGAGGTATAAAAAAAAAGCCCAAAAAACTATTTTCTGACAAATCATACAGCAATACATTCTAGCCAATCATGTTTAATACTGGCTGTGTAAAATTTCCCAAAATGATCCATTCCTGGGTAAAATGATATCTGTAAACCCTGTTACATGTTGTTCTCCATGTCCCTTGATGCGTCCTGCAAAATTGCAAATGTTAAAAATCCCAGTAATCTAATTGCACCATAACCCTGCTAATGTGTGTGTGCAGAATATTGAATTATTGCACAATAATGATCCTTTTATCGAGATTCGCAATCTAAACAGCCAGTTTATATGCCAATATTATTTTTTATAGTAAGCGGTCTGGGCTTAGCCTCTTGCGTTTATGAAAGTGTTCATTAAATGTAGAATAACATTCTTCTGGGAACCTTGTCAGGTGAAGATTTATGGTACTCTAGCAACAAAGCTGCATTTTCAGCATTAAGCATCATACATTATTAGTTTTTATATCATGGGAGTAAGTGCTGGCATTTTTTCAGATTTCATTTTAATATTGGAAAAGGTTTAGATAGATGCTGGTCTATCTTAAATCCAGATGATGTTAACACTTTGATTTCCCCCAGGAAAAGTTGTATTTGGGGAGCCAATCGCTGCAGGTCTTGGCACAGATGGAACTAACTATTGGCATCAAGAATGGAGCCACGCGGCTGCATTTGTCATGGGACCACCGCTTCGTCCTGACCCCACGACCCCAACATATCTCATGAACCTATTAGCTAAGTAAGATTATTTGAAAGATATAAGTCGATGGGGATACAATGTAACAAAGTTCATGGTAAAAGAGGGTCCTGAGCAAAATGTGAAAAGTGGTGTTATTATTAGAATTAAGAGTCAAAAGAATATTCATGCGCACCATATGAAACTTCCTGTGGAAAGATGACACCTTCGTCACATGAGATAACTACCTCCTTAAAAATTATAAAAAGTCACTTTTCCACCATTTTTTTAAATATGAACTATGCTTTCCATCCACCGCCGCTTATTACCATAACCACCAATGGAAAAATCCTGCTGATTGGATCTTTCCATTATTTATCATGGTGATGAGACTCATTTTCAAACATTGCAAAAATATCACTTTTCATAAAGAATTTTCAGATTTTCCATATGGTCTGCTTTATATCTTGCAAAGCATATCTATATTTTGTGATATAATTTGACATATATGATATAGTGCCATCTTATACCGCAGCACTCTTTGTTCTTTTGCCCTCTGTTTTATTACATGGGTTTACTCTACTCTTCATTACACATATGAATGCCGTATATAGTCTAAATAAAATGGCTTGTAGGTGGGGAATAATCAGAAATGGGATGTTGAATGTGTGAAAACTGACGATGTTCACACAGTAGTGTAAAGCGCAAACATTTAGCTCTCCACCTTTTACTTCTTGGTTTGCTTCTATACCAAGACGCCTGAGACACATGCCTGGTCATACTTATGGAAAATGGCACCAATTTGCATCACAATGAAAAAGAAAACATTTGTATTGCAAAGAGTTTGGTCGCTTTAGTGAGATGGTGCTTGGAATCTTTCTTCACCACCATCTTCATCAAGTTCAACAGCTGAAGGATAAATCGACCCCATATATCAGCAAGACTTCTTACTGGTTGAGTTCAGTACAACATGCCACAAAACTCTGCTCAGCTGTGGTAGAAAAATCTCTGACTTTAAAACTAAATTATTCCCCAAAACAATGGAAAAATCAAGCACAAACTTTAAAGAAGTAAAGTGTAATGATGCTTAAGCTGTATATTTGAAAAAAATGGGGCAGAAATAATTGAAGACGGTGTCTAGTCATGTAGAAGTTTGAAAGTATTTTTTTCCCCAGTTTTCAAATATTTGGGTATTAAAGAAATGTACCGATGCATACTCAGGAGAGGATAGCAGAAACCTATTCCTATTCTTTATATTTCTAATATAATTCATTTTCTGTCTGTTTCATCACAGTGATGATCTGAGCGTCACTGGAACTGACAACTGCACCTTTGACACTTGCCAGAAGGCACTGGGAAAAGATGATTTTACGAAGATACCAAATGGAGTGAATGGAGTTGAGGATCGAATGTCTGTTATTTGGGAAAAAGGAGTGGTAAGAATATTTTATATTGCTTTATAGTGAATAGTGACTTTTTGTCAATTTACAAATCAGATTGTCTAAAGAATTATGATAGACCTCCATTGATCAGTGTTCATAGATTAGAATGTAGAGTCACACAATCTTTCAAAGATTTAGTTCCGTTCGTCTGATGTGATCTCAGGTTTTATGAGGCTTATCAGACTCTACATCTTCCTATGTCCACTTCCATCTCCAGCAACTTATAGAGGACATAAAAGCAGTAGAGATAAGATAAGGGGCATTTTAGGTTCATATAGGGGTGGGATTGCCACAAATAAACTTGAAAGGGGCAGAATCTGGATAGAGAGTGGCCATGGCCAAACACTGCTGCTCTGTCTGGAGATTAGACCCTCTGTTGGGAGGCTTGGTAATCAGCTCTAACTGAAATTTAAATATCACATAATATCTTTGTTCTGCAAATCCAAAATTCCTACATGTGGAATAAAAGATCGATGTTCCTTTTTTTGTTAACAATTTTTTAAGTAGATACAAGTCATCATTAGTAGCCAACGGATATCCTCCATGCTTTTCACCAACAATCTAATCTGTCCTACAGAGCCCTAACTAGGCTTGGCTCCTGGTGTAAAAACAGGGGTCCCATCCATTGCTGACATCACATCAATTTCTGTAAGCAGAAGGGGCCACAGGAGTTCTGCTGCTGGGTGGCATAGGCCGTTCTTGCTTAATGAATGTCATTCGCTATCATGGATATATCCAACATCCACTGTCACTAAAAAGAATGGTCTCACTGATAAATATTAGTTAGCTGTTCACCGGAATTATTAAGAGCTCTGAGAAATTGAAAAAATATCGCGGCACCATCAGTGACTACCTCCCCGGCAACATCTGTAGGTAAAGAATCGACGTAATAAACATGGTGTTCTGTGTACTTTTACACTGTATGCATTTGTAACGTCTAAGCAGCGTGTGTTTTTCTTTACAGCACAGTGGGGTCATGGATGAGAATCGATTTGTGGCCGTTACAAGTTCTAATGCTGCCAAGATCTTTAACATGTACCCACGAAAGGGAAAAATTGCCGTCGGCTCTGATGCTGATATTGTTATATGGGACCCAAAGGCCACAAGGTACAGACTGATGTATTCCATTATAATTTTCACCTGTAGTGTATCTGGGCTCAGAAAGGACCCCTAGGTCAGAAAAGATTGAAAACATACTGAGAGATACAGCTCTTTCATGGCCTCAGCAGGAGCTTTCCAACAAGTCAGGCAGAAGTGCTGGATCTTCTGCGTATCATATGTGCTCATGAATTGGGAGCGCATGTTCGCACACTCTGAAAACATTTTACCCCAAAGGTTGGAGTCAGGATTACACACAACTGGGGCCTATCAGAGACTTTTTACATGAAAATAGAGGTTGGCAAAAACAAACACATGCTCGTTTGCATCATGAGAATTGTGATTTTTACATTGCATGGCCTCTCATGACATCATGACACACAAGGTAATATGACATCAACTAAATCCTTTCAATTTCAGACTTGTCTTGTGAGGTTTCTGAGGTAGAGGGCATATAAAAAAGTCTATTTTGAAGGAACAGTTTAGACCTCAAAGTTGTTTTTATATTTCAAAATGCATAGTGGATCCCGCTGTGAATAGACATGCAAGTTAAAAATAAAATTACTTAAGTCTAATTCTCTCCTCCCTCTGGGTGCTCTTTCAGTAGCGGCAGCTGACGAGGAGTTAAATAAGACCGAACTCTCATTTCCTAACTCCAGTAACCAAACATTACCCTGCATGTATTTACGTGCAATAAAATCCATGAAAATGTGGCTAGAATGCCCCTTTAGTGCAAATTGACACATTTATGAAACAAATAATTGTATTAAAACTGTATGCGAAAATATTTCTATTATAAATACAATTTATACAGCCATTTTTTAAAAGTTAATGTGCAAAAAAGATTAATGTTTAAAAAGGTATCGTTAGGCTGACCTTAGACCAAGAGTTGGCAAAATCTCATATATATTAATAAACCAGAAACGCTAAGTGAATCAAATGTCCACAGTCCATAAATCTACAAAGATTAAATCGCAGGCTGTTTTGAGTGTAGAGAGCACACACCGCCAATTACATAATTAGCATTGCGATGTGAAATCCCACCTTATGCGCCCTTTCCAATGTGAAAGTCCTTCTTACTAGTAGTCACTTTCACCATGACAGAAACGGGCAGACGGCTGCTGATCCTGAGTCTTCTAAATGGATTATTTGAATAGGAATAATGTGCTTTTATGCAAATGTCTTTTATTTCTATGACTAGTCACACAACCGGACTGTCCCAGCTGTCCATAACGCTAACTTTACAGAAATATACAGCCATCTCTAGATTGTAAGCTCGTCTGAACAGGGCCCTCCTCACCTGTTGTCTCTGTAAGTCAAATTGTTATGTTATATACTACTTGTTATGTCCTGTCACCCATGTACAGCGCTACAGAACTTGATGGCGCTATATAAAACAAGAAATAATAATAATTATTGCCATTTAGGTGCCCAATCCTGCCCTTTACTATACAACTGCCTCCTGGATACACATTATAGTGCAAAGCGTGCTGCTGAATGTCGCCAGCAGATGGCAGCACTAGTGTCAGTTATCAGCCATTGGCCTTAAAGCGCCAGCGCCATTTTTAATTGTCAAGCTGCTCCTGTTTATAGCCCTCTGACTACAGCTTATACAGTACAGCAATATCTAAGAACAGTGCAGATATGACTGACACTTCTTGTCCCTGTTACATTGTTATAAACTTGTATTGTTAGAAGCTATTGCTTAGGAAATATTAAAATTAACATAAATAGGTACATTTTGTAGTTGCCATCTGCCACAAAGAATAGTACCAAATAGCGTTTAATCGCTTGTCACTCCATATCAAAGTCTTGGAAATGTTCTGAGAATCTTCGAGGAATAGCACCCATCCCCCGCACTAACATTGCCACACAGCTGTCTCTCATTTCCCGTGATTAAATATTTAAACCGTCAGTTTCAAACTTTATTTGCTGAACGGTTTGATGAGCATTATTGTTATGTTAATACGACGAAGCTAATTCCTAATCGACTATCACAACAATAAGGAAAGGAAACGAAATCTCGCCTGCAGAATGTGAAAAAAAAATCACATACGCACACTCAAAAAAAATAAAACAAATAAATCCCGCGCTTTAAAGTATTAATAAATAAATCAGAATCACGCGGTTAGAGTAGTTCTTTTCCACGCCAGATCACCGCGGAGAGTAACATGCTATGTGCATTTAGAATTCACCGAGGCCTGTTCAGTATCTCGCTGGCTTGTTGTGATGGATTGAGCATGACGGCTAAGCGCGCAGATAGTCATTGTCTCTGACAGATGATACAGAAGTTATTTTTTGATGCTGAATACTGTGAATCGCAGGCTACGAGGACTGCTGCAAACGACTAATGGGTTACAGATTTCATTCGGTTGATCTATGGCTCTGGACAGGTGTAAAGGCAACGGCTCGGCTAGGTCTACTTCAAAACCATTCTCAGGAATTCTAGTTACAATAATCCACATCTTTATTGTTATTATTAATGCATTTTTCCTCATAGAAAATTAATCAGGGCTTTATTAAGAAAAATTACTTTTAGAACAAGTGTATTAATCATGAAACATTTCTTTGTGTTGTTTTAAAGCAAATATGACGGTTTTCCTAAATTTTCACTATTATTTGATCATTGTAAATAAGTAGCCTTTGGAGCAGGGATATTGGTTAGTTAATGCTGGCTTTGCCACAGGTAGTGGTTGTTCCAAGTATCTGTTGTTTATGATATCCCCAAAATACTTTATCTGATTGCTGAGGCTGAAACTCACGGAATAAATGCCGTTTCTTATTATTGCCGATTAACGTAGGACTGTGCCGATATACTCGGAGCATTCTAGAACTAAACAAAACATTTAGCTGCATTCTTTGAAAAGAATACGGATTGAGACGTGTAATAATCTTGTCACGGTTACTTGCATGTATCGCAGTACTTGGTACCATAGCAACATGGAAGAGACGTGTGATGGATTGTATGGATTTAATCGCACGTTGTATGTGAAAATGTACAGAGAAAAAACTTTTTCCTATATTGTTTGAAGTCTCTGTCAGCAGGAGCATGTGATGGAGAAATTATAGCTGCAGACTATTATTACAAACAATTGCAGCAGACGTCATGGCAGGGATGGGATGTTGGGGGGAAAAGATGAATGAAAAAGCAGTGAAAATGAAGTACTTTTTTTATGAATCAGGAAGTGCCATAACTCCAAGCCAGCTGTACCTGTATTTAAAGAGGGTGATTTATCATCATTATGGCATACCCCCCCCAATGTTTCCAGTGTCCAATGGGGACACCTGTGTTGTAGGTAAAAGCCCAGGAAGGGAAGGGGTGGCACTGGAAGGGGGGGGCTGGAGATGTGGCCTGAAGCAGCCATTTCACAGCACTGCGGAATATGATGGCGCTATATATAATATAACATACTAATAATAAAAGAAACCTGGTGGGAAGTAACTTCATAGCATCTCAGGGTGGACATGTGGGGGCTTTGATGAAGGTCTGTGTGTCGATAGAACAGAACTGATCTTAAGGTTCCCTGGGCCAGTCAGGGGAGATAAGCGGATCTCTTATATTTTGGGGCTGGTGTGTTTTTGGGGTGTACCTTACCTGTCATATAGTAATTGGGGTGTCTAGAATAACAAGAGCTTTAGGCAGCATTTCCCCTATGGAGCTGTGTGACTTGTGTTCTAGGGATGGATATGTATGACTGCACTATAATATTATGATAGTAATTCCAGGTTTATTAAATGCTATGTAGATTCATGTTACCTGATCAGGTTCTAGAAGATGATTCTTCTAGAAATGAAATCATAAGAAATGAAATCTTCTGATCCATATGGAACCTGATGGATATGATCTTTACTATTATTGCATACTGAACACATGTAAGCCTGCCAGCAACTGGGTGCTAGTGATTCTGTTCGCTTCAAAGACAAAATTGAAATATTTTAACCTAGTAGGCTGTTCTTTACACGTTTGCAAGCTGTGCATCTTGTCTCTTACAAGAAGTAAACATCCATTTGAAGTGAAAGCGTATTTACACAAAATCTGCTACCTTCCCCCGGAAAACAGCACTTATAATATGCATTAACAAATGAAAGAATTTTACACCACTAAATGCGTTTAAAGTGGCAATAATACCTGTAAACAGTGTACTTTATAAGAAAAGGTTATAGAAAACATAAGACACACCAAAGAGCAATAACATTGAGCAAGTTCAAGTTACAGTTCTGGATTAGCCTACCCGTATCAAGCGATGATGGCGTGTTCTCCAAGGAGATGTCACAGGGCCATAAATGGCTTGCAAATGCCCTGATTTTTGGGCTATACAGCGTTTTGGCACTAACTTTGTCCAATTCTGCTAAAAGGTAGTATAGGTGCCCGCTATACATAGCAAATGTACAATCATCTTAGATCTCATTCATTAAAGCTTTTAAATTAATAATTCTGGATTCATGTTGTGAATAGCCTTATGGGGTGGGATAGTAGTCCTCTCCCCACTTGGGCTACTATAATCAGCTAGCCATAATGTATTCTATATTATTTAGAAGGGGGACTTGGGTCTTAGGAGAACACATGACACAGAATTAAGTGATTACAGCTCTTTACAAAACACTCACAAAACAAAAAAATGACTTGCATTTGATTTGTGACGACCACGTTGTAAACACGTGTAAACAAAATAATAAAAATGATTTCATGTTTTATAGGACTATTTCTGCCAAAAGCCATCATCAGGCTGTAAACTTTAACATCTTTGAAGGGATGGTTTGCCATGGAGTACCCTTGGTGACTATTTCTGGAGGAAAGGTGGTGTATGAAAATGGAGTCTTCCACGCCGTGGCAGGGCATGGGAAATATGTTCCACGGAAACCCTTTGCTGAATATGTCTACAGTCGCATTCTTCAAAGAGATGCAGTACGTAAGCATAGAGTAATCTGCCATGAAATGTGTAGCTCCATATCACATAATTCTCCTACCGGAGGCCTGATGTCATGCTAGGTTCTCTGGTATTGAACCATTATTTAAAGTGTATAGCGTACAAGCCTATTCGTGTGTATGGTCTGAAAACGTGCCTTAGAAGAAGAGACGTTAAATAGATTGAGGTCACAACAAACAATATTGTATTTCTGCCCTAAGACATTTGTGACAATATCTTTACAGAAGGCTACTTGGTTACAAAGAGATGGGTGAATACTCTCCATACGCAATGCAGAAGTCACAACTTCCCACTTAAGCTAATAGGAGGATTCTAGGGAACCTTTTCAGAGGGATTGTGGGAAATGAATGAAAATGTGCATGAAATGCCCTGGTTTCCAGAAAATAATTATAAGCTCTGGATTTAGAGCAGAAGCCCCTATGTGTGATCCTGGAGGCCTCCAAATGCTATAATAGTGAAGTGAATTATATATCTAATTGAATGTCTATGTGAATATGTAAGGCACAATACGCCATTCATATACAATGAAGGATGCAGATGTTGAAGTCGCTAATAACGTCATGTTCATGCAGGTGTGTCAACCCGTGCCGGTGAAAAGAAAACCATACAAAGGTGAAGTGATCCAGTTAAAGTAAAGAAGTGTCTGGGTAAGTAAAACAAAAATACAAAAAAAAAAGATCCCTAAACAATCCAGAGAAACTGCTTTAATTGAATTTTACTTTTCAACATAGAAAAGGATGCAGAGCCACACAAGCTACTTGACTCCGGATTTCATCTCCCATCTGAAACAGAGACCTTTAAGCTTATATTTACACCTTCAACTAAAGACTCCATCTTCACTTGGACCAATATGGCCATATCCATTGTTCTTATTATGATTAAAAATGCAGTAATTTAAAAAAACAGGTATCTCTGTTGAGGTTGATGAAGTCTTGATGAAGGGGCCAAAGCTGCTGCGCACTGTTACTGGGTTAACCCCATATTAACCCCTGCTAGAAAATCGGCAGAAAACAAAGACATAGCATAATTGAAGATGTCATTTTTTTGGCGTCATATTTTGCATTAAAAAATCCCTAAAAAGAAGAGATGTGCCTTATCTTTTGATATGCATATAGTTTTGATAATTTTCTGTGTATGTTTCCTCCTAGGAAAACATGTGGATGAAAACAATGATGCTGGAAAGGAAAGGTCAATATTCTAGACATGTATCTACATAATAATAGAACTATAACTATATATAATATATAATAACTATCATCCCTATTATCATTTTCTGGGGTGGATTTGGATATTACCAATCAAGAATATTATATATATATATATATATACATATCGTCTGTATTTTATTATATATATAATCACCATGATGATTAACTTTTCTGAGCATCCTCTGTGTTTTAGCCACTTCTTATAGATACTGATTGAACCTAGCTTGCACACACGTGTGCGCAGAACGTTAATAGCCAGCATGCTTACGTGTAGACATATATGCGTACACCTAAAAGGAACTGCCTCAGAAATGATGCATCGCATGAATCCCCACAATCTAAACACGCACACTGCGGTGCTATGGCTTATTTGGGAACAAATAAAATCGAAAAAGGAAAAACATGTACAAAGCGACCAACTGGGCTGCCAGGAACGTATAGGGAATTCTATTTTAAACAAAAAACTCAAAGTAAGGCGTAACGGGGGAAAACATAATTGGAGATTACACCATGAACTCACCAAGAGCCCTTACAGATTATGACAATATAATCCTATGTCTCCTGACTACCTTGTGTTAACATGTAATACAACATTATACATACATTTTAAAACATTGATTAATATTTTTGGTTGCTGTAAAGAATATCCTGTTGTTCAAATAACCAGAATGTATTAATGAATATAAAATACAAAAATAATCTTCTCTATAGAAACAACTGCGCTTTTGTGTTGGTATGTGTATGTATGTGTATCTTGGCATAAATAAAGTTAATCTGTCATTAAAAAAAGTCTACATTTGTGGAGGTTCGCCTATACAGTGCTTGCCGATTTGCTAGCAAATGTATAGTTACAAAAGGTATTTAATCTTAACAGTTTTTATCAGTGTCAAATGTGGTCATTATATATTTTTATTTTTTATCCAAGGCAAGAAAAATAAGCATTCCGGGGGACTCTTTGGGTTTGACCCAGAATCTCCAGGTGAAGCTCTGCTTCCCCTTACGAAAAAATTACTGCAGTTTTTCTAAAGTAATACTGCAGTTTTTTGGACATGAAAAACTGCAATACTGCACTTTTACTGCAGTATTACTGCACATTTACTGCAGTTTTACTGCATTTGTACTTTCCTGTACTGCAGTTGTACTGCAGTTATTTTTGTACGGAAGTATGAATGCAATAAAGCTGCAGTACATTGAAGTACAACTGTAGGTTTGCAATATAAAAAGTGCAGTAAATGTGCAGTAAAAGTGCAGTATTGCAGTTTTTTCATGTCCAAAAAACTGCAGTATTACTTCAGAAAAACTGCAGTAATTTTTTGTAAGGGGCGATCCCCGGAGTCTCCAGGTTAGCTCCTCCCTCTATGGGCAGTGAAGGGCTGGTTGCCCACACCCACTCTCCTCCCACTAAAAATTATCCCCACCCCTTCATGAAGCCAGTCTGTTGGGAAGTTCCCTTGGCAATATTCCTAAGAATCCTGGCTAGTAAATTGTTAACAAAAGGCTACTGCATATCTGTCTTATGCCAGTCCTACATATACCAGGTACGCCAAGTACCAATCATTCAACAGCAGTGATATATACATAATAGTCATGGAGTCATAATCACTAAGCTCAGCATCGTGTTCTTATAACTTCCACATGCATCCAAAGAGAGGGATTCATCAGAATCCTGTCCATACATCTTGTCTGTTCCTTACTCCAGTTATTTACCTTGCATCAGGACACGTGTTTCATCAAACCATTGTTCCATTGAATGGAGCGCTAACTATTTTTAAAGCCTACTTCTGTCATTCTGTGGTGTTACTCAGTGTTCCTTTTTTTAAAAATAGAATAGGAAGAGGTAGTGGTAGGATATGTCAGAATGTGCCAGGGCTGTTTGCGTGGTTAGGAACTTCCAGCAATAGAAACGGAACATTTATTCTCATTAGAGAATAGAAGAATTCACATTTATCTGTTTGTGAATCTTAATAAATAGCTCAAACAGCGCTTTAATATAAATATATATATATTTAATAATAAACAAATATATAAATCCACAAATAAGGCAAAATCTATAAGAATGAAAATTAAATAGATCACGAAAAACTCTGCAATGGAGGGTAGATACGATAAATATACAATACGATAAATATCACTATTAAGAAATCCAAATAAATATCCACAAAAAGTATTTGTGCCTGGCCAATCTGGTGCCACAGGACGCGTTTCGAACGAATACGTCTTCAGCTATCTAAACTGAGTATTCCATCACATAGCTACAAATAGTTACTGATAATCAGCTGTTCTAACACGCATCAATAATTTAGAGTAACTAGATGGCTGATTAGACAAAACCTAATAATCATTTTTGACAATTGTATGGTTTTTGGAGAAAATGTTTAATTCCCTGGTCAAGTATTTGGGTCTTTTAGGTCCTTTCATACAGATGAATGAAATGCCCCCTATTATCTAACATTGGACCAGGCATTTCTGCTTTCACATGACTGCATGCTCCTATGTAATGCCATTCACTGGTCCACCAGTCCTGCCAGGGATGGACTGACAATGGCCAGGCAGCCCTGACTTTCTATGGTCGGTGGCCGCTTGATGACACTGGCCACATGCTCAAGCACCCATCAGCCAATAAAGTATATTTATTTCACTATAAAATAACCTATCTGTCTTGAATTTAGCTCTGTAGGGTAAAAACATTCACCATTTAACTAAGGGATATTTGGGCCACCATCATGTTCTTATTCCAAGTTTCATATGAAAAGGTAATCACAAAAGACAGTTCTTCTAAGCTCTGGCGAAATGCACAATGTAGGAAAGGTAGCCAGTCTCACTTAATTAGGGGAAAGCATTAATATCATTCATTTGTGCCCAAGTAGTACAAAGAACAACCTCATAGTTTAAAATTGTCTCATGTTGCCTAAAGTTACAACGTGTATCCAACTGGCTAATAAAACAATATTAATACAGCAAAAGTTTCAGTCTATTGTCCAATTATCTGTATTGTGTTGATTTTTTTATTATATAACTGTGAAGACATTGAAACGAGTGAACGTAATACATCCCAAATTATCTAAATGGTATTTTATGTCTCATTTGCCAGGTCCTCTTTATTACTTAAAGCTGAATACTTCATTTTAAGGATCGGGAACCAAAAGCTAGCCTGCAAATAAAAACAATGATTGAGATTATTGAAGATGTCTTGCGATGACCTCCAAAATGTTACTATTTCTTATCACATTGATCAGATTTAGGACAAAACACAATATCTTGATATGAATGTTATAAAGAATGGGGATTATTCGTAAAGATTGATTCTGGAAAATAGAAACCAAAGGATTAGTAGATTGGTAATGCCTCATGATCTGCCATATGGTGATAAGACTACTTTGCACCAAAACTATTCTTTATCAATAAAACCCAATGTAGCCATAACTGACTTTAAAATATATTTTTCTGTACAAAGCTAAACAAAAAATAAAAAATTAACGAGGATAGTTCAGAGAGAAAGTGAATACAGCTTATAACACTGGTGAGATAAAAGTTGCAATTTTTTGTGGGTTTTCATGGATGACACTACACATTATTAAGTAACGACTCTCTTCAAGAGAGACTGAGCTGGTCCTGAAATAATCTCAGTCGCAGAGGCAACAGGTAAACCCACCGTTATGTATCAATATTTTCAAGGACTCTAAGCGATACACTTTCATGAGAACATATAATCCCGCAACAAACATCTGGGCAGCTAAAGAAAGTGCACATTTGTCAGGAATTGCTTATTTTTCAACTCGAAAATACATCATTTAGTGACAGCTGTTACTCCACTATTTCCCAGCTAAGGTGAAATACACGTTGGCTCGTCACGTCTTACCTGGGACACTATGGTGCTGAATGTTTGCCTTCCGCCATAAGCTTGCGTCTGGGATCTTTTCTTCAGCATGTTGTTATGGAGGTAGTGGATACGTTCCAAGTCCTTGTCTGGATAGAATGATGCCACCACCAGCATTTTTATTTGTATCAGAACACCGGATAGGCTCCCAAGTATAAGCAAGAATAATATTATTATACTGAGGGGGATCCACGAGTCTGAGAGAGACATTGCCGGTGTTGGCGTACACATTGGTTCAAAAAGATATATCTGGATGGATTTGTTATACTTGCCACTCACTGGTCTTTCGTAGTCATAACCTTGAATTGTTTGCTGCCCCTGAAAATAAGAATAAGCATATACTAAAAAGTGAAGAAACCAGATGTAAATCCGGGAAGCCTGTGCGATAAAGAGACAAGATTTACCCCATCTGGTACAGAAAAGTGATTATTATTTTTATATTTGAAGGTGATTTAAATGGCACAGCTGCATTTCTAAAACACACTTTCTATATTTTTTTCATAAAGGCTACATTTAAGGAATTTTATTTATTTTTCCAATCATACGATTGGTCTGAGATATAAAAGATACAGTGGATGAGTGACTGTCCAGAATCACCCATCTCCTCCTACACCGGCAAAGGACTACATTAAATTATGTAATGATGAATTGTACCCATTTAATGAAATTACCTTTACATTTATAAAAGTTTGAAAACATGAGAGACCAATCAGGTGAAATCTTTTGAATATTTAGATGGCACCCAAAGAGACGGAGATTCATTATCACTTGTTCTACTTCAGCTTTTAAGTTAATACGCATGATGTTAAATTACTTTTTCGTGTTAATTTATTATGTCATAACTCTTTTGTCTGACCGTATTCGGGGGTCCATTTGATGCAATTTGTGCCGGTAACATGAAAGACACAGATGTATTTTCTTCTTGTGCTGGGTACACGGTCAGCAAAATCATCAAAGATAACAGATTGAATACAGAACAGCAAGAAATAGCAATATGATCATCTTAAAGCGTTACCCTGAGGGTTCCACGCAGATGTGGGTTGGATCATTGTATAGGCACGGTAATACACATTTTTAATTCTCTTACCAACTGAAGACCATAGCAGGCAACGTCATATAATGTCATATAACATCAGAGACAGTAGGGAGAGGAGTACACAGACATTCATTCTGTAAAACCAATGCTGAAATGTATCTTTCCCTATTAAAATAATAATGTTTTTTCCTAAAACAAAGTAGTTTTTGTTGTATGGATGAACTGAATGGATGAGGTTTTCTAGGCCTCAAAAAGATCTGGGGCTAGAGTTAATAGCAGATTTGATAGCAGTGAAGTCCGCTTTGGCACTGGTCGTAGAGTACACGGTATATATACACACACACACACACACACAAATATTGGCAATACATTTATAAATTAACAATATTTCTCTCCCTTTTCTCAGAATTTCTCCCCTGTCTCATGATCTCTTATTTTTCTCTATATCTCTCCCTTTCTGCTGTTCCCTTTTTGTTTATATCTTCCCTTTCTTTTTTATATATCTTTATTCTCTTTATCTTTTATATACCCTTTTTCTCCCCTATATTTTTCTTTCTCTTTATTGTTCCTTCTCTTTACCTCATTTTTTCTCCATCTCTCCCCTCTCTGTATATTTCCCCTCTTTATCGCTCCTTCTACTTCTCTTTTCTTTTTCTCCCTACCTCTCCATTTTCTTGCCACACAATTTACACACACTCACATTTGCACAGACTTACACACTCACACCAACATGCTCACACACATACACATTCACACGCTTGCAGATACACAACCCTGCTCACACACATGAACATTCATGCTCATACACTCATACATATACATGCTCACACACAAACACATATACACATACATGCTCACATACAAACATACATACATACATGCATTATCTTACATTACGTGACCCTGCTCTGTTCCTGCCTCTCTGGGCCAGTCCATAAATGTTCACAAAGGGCTGATCAGACCTGATCACACAGTTTTTGAATTTGTTTTTATTTCTGGTTAGTGATAAGGGATTCCTAGGGCATTTAAGAAGTTTGAAAAGGGGGAATATTAAATGCAGAGTGCCAGAGATATGTGTTATTTTAAATCATAAAGAGTCCATTAACAATAGTCTGTTTAGATTCACACGTAAAGTTTGTAGGAGGATTTTGGTTGATTTTACTCATTAACTATACAACCCTGGCAGGACCTTTTGCCGAATGCATACTTTATTTGATGAGGTGTGTTTCAAGGAACCTCACTTCATTAAATATGTATTATTCTGGACCAACTTCCCTTTCATGCTGGTCTTAATGTACCGGTGACAATTTTAATCCCCTGTCTGTCGGCGTGAAGACCATTTGAATGCGGTGACTTAAGTTGGCAAATGTTTATACCTATTAACCCCATTAAATAATAACCCTGCGGCAAGTGTTAAGTTAAACGTACAAGTGTATATATTTAACTTACCAAAAAAGAGGCTTTTACAGGGACAACAAAGGGAGGTATTTCTTGTAAATGTTTGCTAACTGTAAAGATGATCCAATAAATAACAAGGTCAAGAAAAGTCAGCAAACTCCAAATAATAATATTTGTGAAAACAGGAAAAAAAAAGAATGATGCTTTTTTCATCTGGTTCTTTGAAATCTTCAAGCTTGGTATTTGGATCCAATCCTTCTTTTCATTTTTATTGAGTGGTAAGACACAAAGCATGTTTTCCTGCCTTTTACAGTTATCATAATGTATGAATCTC
This sequence comes from Spea bombifrons, assembly GCF_027358695.1. Classification (NCBI taxonomy): domain Eukaryota; kingdom Metazoa; phylum Chordata; class Amphibia; order Anura; family Pelobatidae; genus Spea; species Spea bombifrons. The sequence continues at coordinate 97,521,398 of NC_071091.1, read as the reverse complement.
TTCGTTATATACACATTATCAAACCTCTTGCTATCAGCAGCCAGAAATTTTCTTAGGAAGAGTCCAGACCCAAGCAACACAAACGAAATTCCAAGGACAAGAAGAATTACATGGCCAGTGTAGGAAGCCATATCCAACCATGATGATACGTACTCCGATACGTTTACAATGTCTTCCTTGGTTTGATTTAGAACGGCTTTAAAGTCTTTATCGGAAATTAGTGCATGACACTGGAACGTGTTAAAGAATGTAACGATGTTGTCAAGAGGAGTGAAGAATTGTTTGCACTGATGACGAATGAAACGTATAACTTCCAAATAAACATCTATAGGGAATATCCTCAGGGAGAGACGTTTTGCCTCCAAATTGCAAGTAATGCTGTCTGCAAGGTTTTTTAGATTTTGAAAAATATTTTTGACGTTGTAAAACACAATTATTCCTGTTCCAGAGGCAATGAGAGCATTTCTACCTTCCTTCATCACACCCGAGAGAAGGAACAACAGACTAAGACATCTCGCTGACCTAGAGCAGTAGGCGAGAACCGATGCGATGATTCCAAGACAACAAGAAGCAGCCAGGGTGACCTGTTGGCTACATATGGGAGATAGATGCAAAACAAGAAAAAAAATGATACCTAACGTTAATCCAAGAAGCAAACAAAGAAAAACAAAGTACAAAAAATCCGGACTTTGTCTTCGTTTTCTTCCTAACACAAAAATGCCCATAAAGCAAGAAAGATCCATCATATTTTGGAGAATTTCAGCATCTAAAGTAATATCTTGAAAACCAAGGGCACTATTTGAATGATGTCTGAAGATGTTTTCTTTGATGTGGCTCAGCAAAATTATTATCCAATCTAGGGTAGGCTTCTTCTCCCCTTTTTTTCATAATGAGATTGCATTTGTCAGAATGGAGATGCTGTTCGCTGTGTCTTGTGTTGACAATAAACAGTGATTAATAGCCTGAAAATGTTATCATCACTACCAATTCTGGAGGTGGCTTTAAAAATGGCAATTAAGGGCTGTGTTAATAATGTGTCATTGCAAAATTCCCAGCCACAATGAACAGATATTTAAGGAACTGCTTTAAATATAACTAGAACCAAAACCATGCTGACTAACATTTACATCTTGCGTAAAACTAACACAGCATTCCACAATAAGAACGTCATACCCACAGTGAGACATGGTGGTGATGCTCTGGGGTTGCTTAGCTGCTTCGGGACCTGGCCGAGCAGCCTTAATTGATAGAGCCATGAATTCTGCCAGAAAACCCTGAAGGAGTATATCTGGCCATTAGTTTGTGACCTAAAGCTCAAGCGTTGTTGGGTTATGCAGCAGGACGATGATCCGAAGCACGTAAATAGAACAAAAATCATGCTGACTATGACTTACTGTAACATTTCATACAGCCTGCTCAATGCATTTCATTTAATAGTATTTAAAGACAGGGCTGATTACAGCATGGCGGCGGTGTACTGCTGCTCAATGTGCCTGTCACCCGGACCTCGGCTTGTTACTCATTTTGCTGCTGTGCCCTTGACTCTGACCTCGGCTTGTTACTGGTTTTGCTGCTGCGCCCGTCACCCTGACGTCGGCTTGTTACTCGTTTTGTTGCTGTACCCGCCACCCTGACCTCGGCTTGTTACTGGTTTTGCTGCTGCGCCCGTCACCCTGACGTCGGCTTGTTACTCGTTTTGTTGCTGTACCCGCCACCCTGACCTCAGCTTGTTACTTGTTTTGCTGCTGCGCCCGTCACCCTGACCTCGGCTTGTTACTCGTTTTGCTGCTTGTATCCTATATTTGCTTTCTGACCTGGATTACGCATTTCTGTGTGCAGCGTATAATAACACGTCACCTTCCAAAACTGGGAAGGGTTTTTGGCTTACACATGGTACACATGGCCGTTCAAATCCAGAGGCTCAACACCCTCTGGACAGCGCCCTGCACCGAAACCTTCACAAACTTCCAAGTCTGCACCTGAATTCCACCTGTGGGCAATCCTCCTGTGGGCCTGACACGGATGAGGAACAAAGTCAGGGAACCTTCCGAAGAGTGGCTGGCCCACCACAATGTCTCCAAGAACACATCAAGAATTCACCCAGGAGGTCACAAAAGAGTGCAGACCAACGTGTAAAAACTGCAAGCCTCCAGAGCGATGTGAGAGTCTAATTACCAGTTATCGCAAATGTTTGGTTTCCTACAATGGTTATTAATTTTAGGGGAGTTATTTTATTAACTCTTTACCTTCAATGAATAAAATGGTAAAATCTGCATTTTGTGTTTATTCATGTTGACTTTGTCATATATTAAAATTAGTTTGATAACCGTCCTTGGCGGCTATATCGATGCCCCCCCCCCCGACCCGGACGCAGACTGAGCAGATCATTTCCCTCCACACTTCGCATCGGCTCGCCTGCACATATTTTTTCACCATTCCCATCTGCCTTGCAGTCCGCTATATCACTCTCTCTCTGTGGACTTTAATGGACGGCGCTCCATCCATACATCCATCCATACATCCAATCATACATTCACATTTACGTGCTTTGTTTTCTTTATTTAGTTTGTTTACACATTAAGTTCTTTTCTTAATCTCGGCAATTCTCCAGGACAGTGTTATCTGCTGACAGACTCTGTAACATTGCATTCGCGACACCGATCGTATTGTAACTTTTTGTTTTGTCTGCTGTCCGTTTACGCTCGTACAGCGCACTTTGATGTCTGAAGTTTGCGCCCGCACTGTCTTCTTCCTGATTGTACTTCGTCTGATGTATACTGCTGTGTTACGATGCCTGATGTATCTTGTCCTCGGATATATGCAATGTTGTCTTCTTTTCAATAAAACGGAGATTTAAAAAAAAATTAGTTTGATGATTTGTAACATTTAAATGAGACAAATAGGCAAAAATAGAAGAAATCCGGAAGGGACGAATACTTTTTCAGCCACATCTCCATTACTTTCATAGATGGAGCGCAGGATGGCCTGCCACGCATTATTAAGGACGACTGGCAAAAAAGGGGGTTCTGGGGGGGCTGCAGTCGGACAGGCTTAGGACAATGTCATAGCTTTTACCAGAACTATTTGTAGTTTATGGATTAGTCAATCAGTGTAACTGGCATATAGAGAAGAAAATAGTTTGTGTATATCCACCATGCTTCTTTATTGCAGCATACCAAGAACTTCCACATTGGTGAATCCGCCGATTTTGGTATTGATATAGTTTGAAAATAAGGAAATATTTGACCTCAGGGAATCTCCAATCTGTGAATCTTACTGTAAAATTATAGGATTTGGGAAAAGCAACAAGTTGTTCTTTAACTTCACACTTGGGGGGGGGGGACATTAAAAATAAAAACCTTTTTTTCTCCAGAATGTCAGATGAAATTCCTATTTTAATGCGTTACTTTGTCGGTAGAACATAAAACATGCTTTTTTTCCCAACTGAATTTCATGAAATTGCCCCCCCCCGTTCAATTGCACATCATTTCTTTGCCATTAGAGCTCTTTTCCATCCTTGTTTGCATAAAAACGCTTTGTCTTTGAGTATATTACTATTGCTGTTTGTAGATGTAAAAAAATAGTAAAAACAATAAAAAGAACCCACTTTCTTCAGTTTTAAAGTTGCATTTTATAGTTACATACTAACGAAATGAACGCATACCCATTACATGGAATCAAAGTGGTCTGTAGGCAAAGGTTTTCACACGCGGACGTATAGAATGTTACCATGTTAGCCATGGGGGGAGGAGTAGAAATTTGAGCTGAATAACTGGCTATTGGATTATAAGGAATATAAAAGCTTTTAAAGGCCACTTAAGTATTTTCTTCACACATATTAGTAACACTGCTGCATGTTATACTTTTGTATAAGTTCTGTGACTTTTGTTTTATTTATTCCTTGGGTAATCTCTCAGCAGTTAGAACATGCGAGTAAAGCTATCTTGAAATAGACACTTTGGGTTTAATAAATGTGTCATAAATGCTGCATCAAACCACATGCAGAAACCACAAAATAAGAAATACTGAAAGGAAGCGTGTTGCAATGATATTTGCATCACAAGTTACTGTTGTGGTGTAATTTAGAGCGGCGCTTATTTAAATCTTGATATTAGTTGAACAGAAAGTGACACTACACGCCTGGAGAGATGTTTAATGGACAGAGGCGCTTTACTTGGCAAGTTGTGTCTACTTTTCCAGATCAGGCAACCAGGAGGGCATAATCCAAGAAAGGTTGAATGTAATAATATGGCAAGAGCTCGGCATGATCCGAAATACTAATAATTATTACCAGCAATAGCTTAGGCTTTTTACACAGAATGTTTTTAGCCAGCATAACAGATCATGTTCTAGAGTTAGAGTTCAAGGTCAACAAACACAAATACACAAAGTGTATTCACTAAACTGTGTGTTAAACTTTTCAACAGCTTGACTTTGCTATGCGTCATAAATGAAGATCTAATATCTAATATAGAAACCTCTGGATTGATATTTTGTTATTGCATTTGCATCTGGCATTAGTGAATAAATCCCTCTGACAAAGTGGTTCTCGTTGGACAGCTTAGTATGTTTTCATAAAATGACGTGTAAAATCAAACTAACAAAAAAAAGGCATTTCCCAATCCCGTCAACTTTTGTGATAATTTATATGCACAATTACTTCATGGCTATAACACATGCACATAGCAGATTTTTTTTTTTGCCAAAAGACATAGATATTCACTAATATAAATAAAACATCATATTCCAAATGTGTAAAGAAAATGTTTTATTTAAAGTGTTAAATACCACCACCGTAATTTATATGCTTTACATTAGTTGGTGCTCTTTGCAGGAGTAATCTGCCACTTCATCCAACTGCGGTTTCCTTTTTTTTTGCTTTGAAAACATCCTATTTACAAAGCTGCAGTATTCACTGGAATAGTGCGCTCGATATGGCCTGGACCATATCCAAAACTGCAGACATTATGTGAAAATAATAATAATAAAAAAAAAATACATCAACCCTTTTATTTTCAAAATAAATACTGCATAATGATATGTATGTACAAATCTTATATACGGTCTTGTTCTCCCTATAAAAATTAGAAAGAAAAAATGCATTTTGGGATTTCCAGAAAATAACATATTACACTGCATTTTCAATACCAGAAACGGTTTTTATTTTTTAGATGTGGCATGATGATACTGTAGATGGTAAATTCTGGTTTTGTAACTTGCTGGTTCACAACCATCTAGGATTTTTTTTTTTGATAAACAGATTTAGTTTATATTATAATAACATAATATTTGGTAATCTAACTACTGCATGGAAACAGTCGTTTTTTTTTTCCTATGTAAATTTTTAAAAAAGGCATTCATTATTTTTTTCTGAGGCTACTATCGGTCTTTTGGGGAGAATCAAGTATTCACGCCATAATCTGATTTTTTTTTTTTTGTTATAATTTTTTTTTGTATAACACAGGAATTTTTAAATAAAACTGTCCGTGTTGCCGATTATTCCATGTAGCCATGGATTTGTATACACACATAAACATGTCTATTCACATATAAAACGCAAACTTACATGTGAGTAACGGTCTGCATAGAAATAAAGGTAATGTATACGCACCCAGAATATTTATGCACGTTTACATTATGTACGCTTACAGTCACCTAATTTATATTTTTTATATTAAAAATTCAATGCCATTTTATGAAAAAAAAAATATTATTATTAACAAGCAAGAAACTAGGATTGGGTGTAAAGTGATGTATTCCAGGAACCTCATTCTTTTATTTAAATGTTATGAGGTCATCGAGTTCTGCAGCCTGGTGCTCAAAGCATTTTACAATTTGATGATAAATCCTCATTAAAAAACAAAAAAAAAAATTGGAAAAGTATTCATTTGGTCACACACGTAGCACATGGGTTCTATAACAATACACCAAGTAACTGCTCATTCTAAATTTCAAAGCACTGAGATTATAAATCAGAACTTTTACCTGGTATGACATAAACCCCTGAAAAAAAGTGCAAAAAAATGACTTCCGTCTTTAAAAATAGTTAACATTCTAATTTTTCTTTTTTTATTTTTATCATAGTAGTTTCAGTTTCACCCTTAAATATACTAATGTAGGGCGCCGAAAAAAATAATTTCAGACATTTTACAATGGCCACGTAATTCCAGTATTTTTGCTGTAAGACTCAATTTGATGGTGAAAAAAAAAAAATATTTCCCATGCACTGTACAAGAAAAAAAAAAAGATAAAATATCTTCTATATCAAATACATGCGGAATTATCTTAGGTATTCTCAAGCCATGTTGCAAAAGTATTTGAACATGCCTGACATAAAGAATGGTTGCTATCCAGAGAGCGTCAAAATTGCCGGCAAAAACCCATAAAATAATGAAAACCGAAACGTTTTACAAGCGCCTTCAACACTCACAAGGTTTATCTTTTTGAGCGCAGGAGGGACAAACGTCACACCTATTTGCACCACCTTCTAGACAAAAAAAATATAGATTTTGTCTGCTGTAGAAAAAAAATAAATGCAATATTTGTTGGAACATCGGGGGAAACAGCAGCTGACGGACAAAGTTGTCATTTCTTTGAACTGGTCAATGAAAAGGCAGGAATGGGCTAAAAAAACAAAAAAGGACTGGTATGGGACAGACACAATGCGAAAATAGGTTCATGTAAGGTCAACGAAGGTCAGAAGAGAGAAAGAGACATGTACAATTTGCACATAATGTTAAACTTTACAAGGCTTGTAACTTTTACATTTAAATAAATTGTATATGTTACATTTATTTCTTGTCACATAAACAGGATTTTAAATATTTTGCTAGAAAGTATTTTTTATTTCTTTTTCCTTATTTTTTTTTTAATCTTTTTTTTTTATTACATATGTCTGCAAAAACACAGATCATGATTTGTTTTTAAGAATGAGAAACGTGTTTTTGTCTTCGTATCACGCTGTTGCATTCTCTCCCATTTAAAACCATGCACTAGTGAATTTTCTTCTTTTTTTTTTCCTTTAAAAATAATATAAATTGTTGGAAATGGCTGTTTCCTTCTTCCTTTTTTTTTTTTTTTTTTTGCAAGTTGCAGCCCAAAGAAAATAATTGTAGTGTTCGCTTAGATTTATGTCCATGCACAAAAAATAAAATAAAAAAATAAAGTAAAATTAAATTAAAAATAATGTTTCTTTTGATTTCTTACAGTACAGAAAATTCTCCCCATGAAAGATCATTAAATAATGGGTTCTTGTTTTGCATGTATGCTGTTCCAGAGCAGTGGACTGTGTTTTATCCCTTAGTAACCGTCCTTAATAACACTGGTCTCGTGGAGTTCTGTCCACTTCATTTTGCTTTCTTCGGACATCTTACGTTTTTCTGGTTTGCTCGTTTAGATCGCCTCCTTAGGTGAACCCACTCTTTGGGGATTGATATATATATAAAAGGAAAAACTAGCAACAACATGATATGTCACTGGAGATGACTTCTGTTGCGTGAAATAATTTTGTGTTTATTTTTTTTAGCGTCAGTAGTCCATGGCTTCAGATTCAACTTGAACTGAGCTTCACTTGTCTCCAAACATGTTGGTATTATTTAACTCCACTCGATCTTCACCTGAGGGCCTTCTTTAGAGCACAATGTGTGCAACTTCCTCTGAGAACACAGGATCGCTTGGTATCCCTAGAAACGGGCTCAGAAGACACAACATTAAGCATGCAGTGTTTACCAGGGTTCGCGACCTGTCATATTTAGTTTTCTTGTGTTTCCATGTTTGATTTTTGTTTTTTGTAACGCTGGTTGCAGAGACAACAGTTTTTCACAGATGCTATGAACGAGCATAAGGTCCTGTGGAACTTTCAAGAGAGGATTGAGAGGCTCTTCGAGTGAGAGGAGCTAGCGTGGGGTCTACCAGAGAGGAGGGAGGAAAGAGTTTAAACCACCCAATCACCATGTTGGACAGTTCCAGTTCATCTAAAAGGATTTGGGCAACACCCATGAAGGACTTGTGATCCATGCGTCCATAATCACCCCAAACGATTATCTGTTCAAACGAAAGAAAAAGAGAACAAATTACAGTTCAGGCATGAGTGGAATCTAAAAACAACAAAGCAGACAAAACCAAAACGTAAGAGTGAAAACACAGCACGTGATTCCAGCGAAACCTGTACTGATCCCCTGAATTTGGCACGTCCATCAGAGACTACATTGACAATTATAATATAAATACGGTAGGTAGACCCAAACCATCACAATCCAATGCCACACATTCCCACAATAATTACTTTGGGAGACTTGGTTTCTGATTTGGATAATTCTATTCTTAGTTACGATTATTGAGCCCATATGCTTGCTGAGTTCCATCAACCCCAACAGATAATTTAACAATAATGTTGGGTTTTAACTTCCTGAATTTGTATCCAAAGTCTAATGGCCCTGACAGCCTCAGTAAAGAAGAAAGTGTATGACAGCACTCTGTGAGCACTTCATTAGAAAATGCACCCCAAAGCACTTTACCTGCAGGACTTTTCCTTGAGGTGAATCTTCAAAAGATAACAGTTGCTGATATAAAGGCTCCAGCGTTTTTCTTGCTACTTTTGTTTTCTTTTTGGCTATGCAGACTCCATTCTCCAAAAGATACACCTTGACATAGGGTGCTGTAAGAGGAACAATAACTCCTTAGAAACATTATCGTTACAGCCTGAAAAATTTACAATAAATTAAAAAAAAGGACAGCGCTATTTTTTTATAGTACTTTTAGAAAGTTGCTAATAGACAGGAGCAAACGGGCAACAGATTTGGGTGAATTTTTCGGTTCATTTTTGGCCCATTCATTTTCAGGCAATTACGTTCCCTTCCCATTCTTCTATCTTCTCCCTTCTCTATTCTATCTTCAATATTCAGTCATTGTGGTGGCGTTCTCTCCTGATCCTATAATCTGATTTTTTTGCAAGGGGGCGAGGCCAAAAAATATCCAAACGTTATCTCAATATAAAGTTTTTGTGATATCATTGTGCATGGCGGCTCTGAGAGTACTGAGTAGTTAAAGGATATCTGCTGATTATTTTTTTAGAAAAACCTTTTTAGTCATGTCTGAACCTGGATTTTTAATGGATCCTATGAGATATAAAAGCTTTCTGGATGACGTAGAGGAGCGGTTGATCACTTACAAGATGTACAATCACGTATAATGGCTGCAGACTCACCTGGCAGTGTCTTTGACCCTGGTTTTACAACAAGACCCCGCGCTCTGATCACTTCAACCTCCAACTGTCCTTTCTTATCCACCATTCCAACCTGAATATCTCCTGCAAAACAAAAATATGTCTCGTAAAACTAATAAGGGCTTCTTGCATGTGTGTGTAGTGCTTCTCCAACGTGTCTATGTTTTCTTAAGAAAAACATTTGTAGTTTGGGGTTTACAATCAGGATCTACCAATGTTTCATTTTATAATGATCACCCTGATAGGCCAATGTGGGAAGGGGGCTACATTTCTCTAAAGCAGATTAAGAAACACCGGCTTCTGCTTTTACTGTAGTGTTGATAAATAAGAGCCGACGTCAACCCCAGTTCCTTTCTTATTCAAGTTAAGTTGATTCAAGGAATGCATTGTCATGGATATAAAGTGTCACGATTATGGGTTGTGTTACAGTTACGTGTGAGTCACTGCGTATAGTAATTCAGAATAAAAAAGAATACATCAAAAGAAAGTCAATTGAACTTCAACTGAACGTGGTGGTCTTGTACGCATAGTGTAACAAATAGTCACAAGTAGAGTGATTCCAGGAATAGCAACGGAAACATTTTATACGCAATATCAGTATCTGACATATGAATAATGCATAACCAGCCGAGCCGTCGTCACTGTGCTCAGCTCGGCCCGGCTCGGTCTGATCTGCCACGGTGTCAGCAGGTGACCAACTAACCACAACTGAGCCATAAGATTATCTGTCTCTGGTCTGGCAAATCTCTTTTTTCCCACAGCCCATATTTAATATTTTATTCATACTAAGTAAAATAATAAGATGCAGACACAGTACGGCAAAAAATCAATTGCCAGATTTTTGTAACTCTTACTTCCAAAGACAGGAACAAAGGGCTCAAAAATCACCTTAATATTAAACAAGCAAGGCTTTTGTCTTGAACTTTACAAAACTTTTGTCTGTTCAGAATACTTTATAGTCGCTGGAAATAAACGCCAGAACTTTGGAAGATATCTCTCCTTTTTTTTCTTGTTCTGCAAGCAATATAACAAATTGCTTACCTATTGAAGGAGTAGCTAAGGTCTGACGACCCACTAACTGTGCAGGACCAAGACCATCCAAAAAGTCGCTGAACTGGCTATCAGATCCCAGCCGCACACCAGGAAATATCAGGCTAAGGAAAAATGAGAAGAAAACAAGAATATATTAATTCATAGTTATTATTATTATTGTCACGAGTACTGGTGGAAAATCATCCCCATCACAAGACTTTTACTTAAATGTCTGTTCTGAAAATGCACATGTATTTCTAAATGTAAAAGTATTTGTAGATAGTTATCTTCAATAACCTAGAACCCAGAAAGCAACCAAAAACTCCTCACTCCTAACTCAGTCGCAAACCGTGAACTTGTTTTGATGTCGTTAGAAACTCAACTTGCAACTCCCGTTGATTTTAATAGGAGACACGGTGGTTCAAAATAATTTTTAGGGCAAAAGGGATTGTGGACAGACAGCGGTAAAGGAAGCAGGGGATTTAGTAAATACAGAGAGAAGACCGAGACGGAGAGGAAAATAGAAAAGGGGAGAGATGAGGAGAAACACCCTGAGGGCAGAGAAGAATGATATAGGAGAAAAGACATAGGAGATGGAATAAATAAAGACGCTGAGTGTTCACGTTACGTGAAAGTGTGAGGGACATTGGGGAAGAACAAACACCTGTGAATGGGGCTGGTAAAACGCAGGAACCCCATGGACTTTATAGCAGAAAACTACACTAGGGGCCGACTGAGCAAAGCCTCTTCTTCAAATGATAAATATCTCCTTTGTGTCCGTTGTTTCGGATTACTTATTACCCTGACTCTAATCTTAAAAATCCTATAACAAAAATACAGTACAAAAATATCCAGTGTCTGCCAGGATTCTTCCTAAAACCCCACTGAAACTCCCACCAAGCTCCCCCGGGTACAGGGGGCAGCAGGGCACGCGGACGTACTTTCCCTCCGAGCTGTAGCTGTTCATGCTTCCATCTGTAGATTCTCGGCTCGCCTGGCGGGTCATCCAGTTTCTCATCTCCACTGCAAGGCCGGTTTCGGTACTTCTCTGGATGGTGCTTTTCAACTTCTTACTTCCGACTTCTATAAAATTAAAATGTTTGCAATTTTACACATAATTTAGATTCAAACCACCTGATAATACAGCGATAACATCTTTAAAAACAAAGCTACTGTCATGTTTAAGCTTTTATAACAAGAAACATATGTAACGGTCTTCATACATAAGCAGAATATACATATAAAATCTTCCATGTATACCATACGGAAAGGTATCTTAGCGTCCTTTTCCCATGATCTATATGATTATTCCTCCCCGTTAACGTATATCTGCCCTGTTGTGAAGGTGCTGATCTCAACTTCAAGAAGGTGATTTTTTACACAGTATATTTTTGAAATAATTACAGTAATTGCCAAATAAAAAGCACATGAATTGTTATTCACAGATGAGTGACACTTCTGAATTATCACTCCTTGGTGGACACATGGTTTCAAATCAGACTTCAAACATGCAAATAAATGAAGTGAAAACAAGATAGCAACAGAAAGGAGAATGATAGCGAGAGTGATGAAGAGGTAGCAAGAAAGTGACGGCGAGGAAACAAACTGCCAAGAGGGAGAGCTAAAGATACAGACAATGGGAGACCTGGAAACAGAGACCTTGTGAGTGAAGGAGCAAGAGAGACCTAGTGAGTGAGGGAGCGAGTGAGTGAGAGGGACCTAGCAAGTGAGGGAACGAATGAGACCTAGTGAATTTGGGAGCGAGAGACCTGGCAAGTGAGGGAGCAAGAGACCTGGTGAGTGAGGGAGTGACAGAGACCTGGTGAGTGAGGGAGCGACAGAGACCTGATGAGTGAGGGAGCGACAGAGACCTGGTGAGTGAGGGAGTGTGAGACCTGCAAGTGAGGGAGCGAGAGACCTGGCAAGTGAGGGAGCCAGAGACCTGGTGAGTGAGGGAGCGACAGAGACCTAACGAGTAAAGAAGTGACAGAGACCAGGTGAGGGAGCGAGGGAAAAACCTATAGAGTGAGTAAAAGAGAGAGAAAGACCTCGTAGGTAATGGAGCAAGAAAGACATAGAATGTGAGGAAACAAGAGAGACCTAAATGGCAAGAGATAGATATAAACTTAGCAGGTGATGGATAGAGAGATCTACTATCTGAAAGAGCGAGAGAGACCCAGAAGGTGAGAGCGTAAGAGGGACCTAGAGGGCGAGAGAGCAAGAGTGAGACCTTTCGGATGAGATGGCAAGAGCAGGTGAAACAGCGAAAGAGATCTTGTGGGTGAAGGAGTGAGAGAGATAGAAAGTGACAGAACCTTGCGGGAAAGGGAGCAAGAAGGAAGGGAGTGAGAGAGACATAAGGGAGTGAGAGAGACATAATGGGTGAGGGAGATATAGACCTAGAGGGTGAGGGAGTGAGACAGACCTATGGAGAGTGTTGAGAAAGCGCTAGCAGTGAGTGAGGAAACGAGAGAGACTTAGACTTTGGTATTTTGTTCACAAAACACCTTGTTTACAGACCGCATTCTGTAGGAACGAAACACAGCAAACAAAAGTGCATGCGCAGTCCTGTCAGCTAGAAAGCAGCACAATGTGCTTCGATGATGTTAACGGATTAAAATCATACATCATCAGGGAACCGGATGTCCTCATCAGCCTAACGTCCAATTCTTATTACCAGTTTTTGTACAGTATTAAATACATCACCGAGGACGGCAAGTGACCGGTTAACGGCGATTTCCATGAACATTGTCTCTTATAACGCGAAGTATTACTATATAAAATCTCTACACCGTGCAACAATTCCACCGGCTTAATAAGATGATCGGAAGAAATGAAGATGATTAAATTGTTTCATTACTTGGCTCAAGGACTTTTGTTGGAAATAAGCATTGTCTGATCAGATGGGGGTTATATACAAAAAATCAAAGAACACATGAAATGAATTACAACTCCCATGACGCACATCATGCCGGCTAAATCCAGACCGGGCAACATTAGTAATGTTAGTTGTTTTAGATGTTCAGCATTTAACCAAGGACGGGTGAAGCAAAGATCTTAAACCGGGGGGGGGCATTCCCATGGATTTAAGTTAAATAGGAGTGTGGCAGCTGCAGTTCAACATTGATAAATGTAAAGTAACGCACTTTTATGTAAAAATCCAAAGGTAAAAGAGGGGGAAGGGGATTTGGGAGTAAATATTGTTACAGAGCGGTTGGAAATACAGACAGGGTGCTAATGTAGTCAAAAAGACGCAGAAAGAAGGAGGCGCAGACCCCACCTAGAGTATCATGTACAGTTCTGGAGACCCCATCTCTACAATAGTATACATATTCTGGAGAGTCATGAAGAAGGGCTTATAAAATGGTGAATGGTTAGGAGGATACAAAAACATCAGAAAAGACTAAATATACGGCTTTTCAATGATATGGTATTAGATAAATGGAAGAGCCTTCCAGCAGAGTGGTAGATCTTAATACCATGAAGGAATTTAAGCGGTTATAAGATAATACAGACAAGACAAAGGACTTGGTTTGAGGTTGAGAAATACCCTGGAATCCACACATATTTTGTTTCAGACACTCATATACGTCGTTACCATCTAAAACATCCATTTTGAAAAATGATCGTTTTGGCCAATATGGTAAAAAAGAAAACTGGGTAAGAAAATGACTATTGCGGTTTAATGCCGTGGGCCTTTTTGAACGTTTGATGAATCTGTGGCTGTTGAGAAAAAAGATGTAATTGTTGTTCTTATGGTCACGTTACCACAATGTCCTGCGTCGAGTGAAGCCACATCGCTCTTAAATGAGCTGTATAACCACCGATAGATTAAAAGGAATTACTGTTGCAGCATTTTAGTTACAGGGAATCTTTGAGTTCCAAGATAAACTCTGGGAACAGAGGTATTGCCGGGTAAGGCTGGACAAAAAGACAAAGAAAGAACGTTTTACTTAACTGAGAGGGTGGTACATAAGTGGAACAGCCTCCCTGGTGAAGACGCTGAGACAGGACATTTCTACATGTATGGGACAGGCATAAAGCTATCCTGAATCTAAGACAATTAATCTAAATAATGTATTGTTAAACCTATGAGATATTTTAAAGAGATTTCATTGCATTGTTAATGCATTATATAGGGTTGAATTGGCCCTTTTTTAACCAGATTAACCCTTTAAATTGCATAGTGAAGCCAGCGATATGAAATGCTCCATTTACCTGCAGATTCGTGGTTTAGAGAAATGTTCCCTAAAACAGCGCACATTAATTAGATGGATATTCAAACTATCTTTCATTGGGAAAACAATATTTTTGCGGTTTTTCTAAATTTCTGGTGACGGTGACAGCGATTAATTTGAGTTTTTGTGCCGCAGTAATTTCCAATATTGGCTTCAATACCTTGTCTGGAATTCTGCTTCATCACCAGCCACAAAAAAGGGAAGAAGATGGCTTCTGGGAATAAATTAAGCAGAATGACAAATACATGTTCTGCTTTATTCCGCTGCATTTCATTATATCTTCTATGCTCAGGGGTTAATAGATGTCAATTATTTTAACTCTTCCGATTCCAAAGAGGGCTTTACGTATGCTAAGAAAAGAGTTCCGGCACTTTCAGCTATTCCATTCACAAACAGGACTGTAAATAACGCATTGAATTTGTGTCCATTCACTGCTTGCTGGGCTGCTATGAAGCTTCCGTCAGGTTAGTGATGGAAGATTACAGATTGCAAGAAGCTCTCCGGAAAGAAGCTGTCAAATCGTTTCTTTTATTGTCACAGAAAAACAATGACAGCACTCGACTGATGTGTAGATTTTCTGTGGCCCCCGAGAGTATCCAGGGCATAGGGGGCTAGTGGGGTCAGGAGGTGTATAGGTGGGTACCCAGCACCCCTGGACCAGTCAATGAACCCTCTGAATGGGTTAAAAACATCCAGACAAATATATACTGATTAAACTGTGTATATATAAATATATATTTAATATAAACACACACACACACATATATATATATATACACACATGTATTCACACACCTATATATATTAGAATAATAAGCCAATGTATATAACATGTAGGGTATTGGCCAGGCAGAGTAATTAGTATTGAAACAAAGAAAAAAATTGCAGAATTCAGACTAGCAATTGGGTTGGGCACAATGTGACCCATCTGGACCCGACTAAGAAGCTGAACACTAAACACTACCCCGGGTGGGCACGAAGGAGTTAAATGTGATGGGCAATATTCTGCATCAGTTAAGACACTTCCCCAAGAGAGCCGGAGCCGTGGGCATCCCACTCGAGAACACCCGGGGACGGGACACTCGTGTTACTTGCTCCCCAGAAGACTATCATTCCCAAGAAGTGTGTTCTAATTAAGTGTTTGACCGTGAGGGTTAATATAAAGCCGCAATAGACGGGCAGCCATGTAACGGGTTAAATGGAGCCGGGATTGTATTGGAGGGCTCGGGGTGTGTCCCGGAGCGGCTGGCGGCGGGGATATCTCACCTTCATCCTCCTCCAGCGAGTTCATGCACGGGAAGTACCCGGCCAGCGCTTCGAACGAGGCGGACAGGCTGCTGCGGCTCTGGGAGCGCTCGATGCGGAGGGCTGCGCTCCGCTGCTGCCGCTGCTCTCTGCCCATCTTGGACGAGCCTCTGTACAGAATCCGAGGCGTCTTGGCGGATGGTCGGGGCGATCGACGGGGAAAAAACGAGCAGGAGCGGATCCCGCCGGGAGGACACGGAGTAGCCGGTCCGGAGAGCCTCGCAGATCAATTGCCGGCAACTCGGAGCTTGCATGGACTTCCCTGCACGGTGTGAGGGCCTCTCCTCTTACCCGGTCACCGTGTGGCTTTAATGCCTTTCCTGCACAGTCTGTCCGTGTCCCCGAGTGAATGCTTTCCTCTCCTGCACAGTGTGTCCGTGCCCCCGAGTGAATGCTTTCCTCTCCTGCACAGTGTGTCCGTGCCCCCGAGTGAATGCTTTCCTCTCCTGCACAGTGTGTCCGTGCCCCCGAGTGAATGCTTTCCTCTCCTGCACAGTGTGTCCGTGCCCCCGAGTGAATGCTTTCCTCTCCTGCACAGTGTGGAAGTGCCCCCGAGTGAATGCTTTCCTCTCCTGCACAGTGTGTCCGTGTCCCCGAGTGAATGCTTTCCTCTCCTGCACAGTGTGTCCGTGCCCCCGAGTGAGTGCTTTCCTCTCCTGCACAGTGTGTCCGTGCCCCCGAGTGAATGCTTTCCTCTCCTGCACAGTGTGTCCGTGTCCCCGAGTGAATGCTTTCCTCTCCTGCACAGTGTGTCCGTGCCCCCGAGTGAATGCTTTCCTCTCCTGCACAGTGTGTCCGTGTCCCCGAGTGAATGCTTTCCTCTCCTGCAGTGTGTCCGTGTCCCCGAGTGAGTGTTTCCTCTCCTGTACAGTGTGTCCGTGCCCCGAGTGAATGCTTTCCTCTCCTGCACAGTGTGTCCGTGTCCCCGAGTGAATGCTTTCCTCTCCTGCACAGTGTGTCCGCGCCCCGAGTGAATGCTTTCCTCTCCTGCACAGTGAGTCCGTGCCCCCGAGTGAATGCTTTCCTCTCCTGCACAGTGTGTCCGTGCCCCGAGTGAATGCTTTCCTCTCCTGCACAGTGTGTCCGTGCCCCCGAGTGAATGCTTTCCTCTCCTGCACAGTGTGTCCGTGTCCCCGAGTGAATGCTTTCCTCTCCTGCACAGTGTGTCCGCGCCCCGAGTGAATGCTTTCCTCTCCTGCACAGTGTGTCCGTGCCCCCGAGTGAATGCTTTCCTCTCCTGCACAGTGTGGAAGTGCCCCCGAGTGAATGCTTTCCTCTCCTGCACAGTGTGGCAGTGCCCCCCAGCCGCTCAGCGTATGGCTGCCTCTCCCCTCGCACTCCACGTGCTTCTCCTCCGATGACTGGCTCACAGCCCAGCCTCTCCCTGTACCCGGTTGGCATCTATAAGCTGAGCTCAGCCCCCCATACCCCAGCTGTCTCTCCGCTGAGTGGCTGTCTCTTGGCCCCCAGCTGTAAGGACCTACAACACCAGGAAGACAGAAAGGATTATATTCACTAAAGAGAGAGTCTTCAGCTCATTGACTTTATATACATTATTTTATACATTGGCTGGCACTGTATAATGTGTAGGTCAATCAATGAGATTTCTTCACCCTTTTAGTTATGCATTATACAGGGCCAGGTCAGGCTTTAGCTGGAGAACCTTGCCAGTGCTGACCCTTCCTAATGACCAGATGTATGAGTTAACCCACAACTCTCCTGCTCTCTCTTTAATGAATAAACTCCCAAAACAGATGGTACATTATCATGAGTTCTGAGCATTGCATGGTATGTAAATCACACGTGTTCTTGTACAGTTACATGTAACTTGCATATATACACGCATGTGCTATTCAAACTCTTCAGGTTGGTCTCTACGAGAGCCTGTAACACGCAGAAGACATTTCTGCGAAAGTCTCGTACAGAGAGGGGGCAATTCAATCGGGATACAGAAGACGGCAGAATCCGTGTGCTGTACAGTATCCAAAACATCAATTTTAAAGTGATTTTATCACCGTGGCAACCGCAACATCTTTATGCTGATTGTACCATTCCATTGGTTGCTATAGCAATAAGACCACTTTGCGTTAGAGTTATAAAAATAGAGCGTATATTTATATATTATCATAATTGATAGCTGGTCATATGCTAAATACATCCAAATAAAGACTGGATTATCTGTATTGTAATTTTCAGACAAAATATTTGTAACACATTTTCATTAAATTTACTGCATTTATTCATGTAAATAAAAGGAAATTTGACGCAGATTAATTACAATAACCTGATTAAATACATTGATTTCTAGAGTGCATTTATATACTTAACTTAAAAGCTTCTAAACTATTATCCACCTATAAAAATCTGCTCTGTTCTACTAATCCTGCTGAGGTCATCCACATTTACCAACAACCAATTCATTCCAACTCACACCTCCTACTTCACATCCTACATGAGGGGTAATATACCTGCGCTGTGCCCCGTCGCCCGGTATACAGCTTTACACACAGACTCAGAGGTTGGGTCGAATGGCTCTTATTTGCCGTCACTTTCTATGTTTCTATGTTTCATTCCATGTTAGCTCAGAAGAAGCCGATACGCATCAGGTGCACGTCGACCTATGCCCTGATTATTACTGAACAACCCGCGGCTCACATACCAACATTATTATTTTTTCAATATTTTTTATTAACACGTTTATATCAAGATGTTTTTTTAAATATGTATTAAGTATTTATTAACTATTCAGGCGTTTCATAAGATTCTTCTAAACGCCTTGTTTCCTCTGTGACTACTTAAGCGCTCGCACCAACACATTGGCTCTCTGTCCACCTGAGTTCTACGTCACTTTCATCTAGTGACCACCTTAGCGAGAGAGCTCCTGGATGGAACTGATTCCCTGCCTGCTTTGGAAAACATCACAGAGGGATTCATCATTCTTACTTCTTCCAAAGCCAATGTGTGATATTGGCCTCTTAAAGAACAGGTTGGGTTTCTTATATAGCAAGTGCTTAACAGCATTGAAACCATAGTTTTTGGTCTTGGAGATGATCGTCTTGAAGAACGCTAGAAAGGAGGAACTCTCTTTACCTTCTACATTTATAAGTATCATTTTCTGGTGCATTCGCATTACAGAATTGGGCCCATTAAGTTTCAAGGTTGCTTCGCTATTGTCTATTATTCCCACCGGTATTTATGCCCTTCTGTTTGGATTTTTTGATCAGTACATAAGTTCACCGTGTCCTTTCTTATAGTGACAAAACACTTCCCAGAAACTAGTGATCTAATGGTTAAAGGGTTGAGTTCTATTACATTCAGGATTCTCACAAGACAGGACAAATTATGCTATCTGCTGATGTGTGCAACCTCAGAAAGAAAACAGCATTAAGCAAACATGTGCTAAGAGGCGACTGGTGCTCGCTGCATGGCCAGAATCACCATCAGTACAAACATTAGGAACACATTAATAATGGACATATAGACACATGCCATGTGAAATGCGTATGGCTAGCATCATTTTAACGTAAACAGGAATAACAAAACCTAGACACACACAGGACAATCAGTCTATAGGTACGAAATCTCATCTTTTATATTTTTGCCAAATTCAAGTTTGCATTATTAGCATGATTTACATCTCAAACGTCTAGCCATCGTCCCCTCAATCCTGCTAATTCGGTGATCAACGGGACCTATATAGCCAGAATATTCTGCAGAAAATATTAATGATGCTTCGACTGGCAATAATTATCTGCAGCAACACACAGCACTACATGTCGAGGGCGTCTGTACACTTCTGCAGGATTTACAAGATAATTTTAGAGAACAGGACTTATATATATATATATACCACATGAAATTGCAGATTAAAAAATGGTCACAATACTTATTAGCTGGATTTCCTAAAGAAACTACTGACATCCTGACTCTGGTGAGAAATTTCTAAATGGTAAGTGGAGGAAAACTGAGCAAAACTGTTTCTGACCACTAGGTGGGGCTGACGAGCTCCCCCATTGTAGCAGCAGAGTGAGTTAAACAGGCTACCTACCAGGCTGGACTGGCTATACTGCAAATGTCTGGGTGGGGGGGGGCTGTGGGTCCTGGACTTTCTACTGCAGACACAATGTAACCCATGCCCTCACATATTTTTACTTCCATTCCATCCCTGACTACTTAAGCTGTGTATAATATACACTGTAATAGTGTCTTGGACCTATTGTATTCTAGCTTAGACACAAACTATCTGACTGGGGCTTTTTGGCCTTTTAATATATCTACTGCAAACAATACAGAACTATTACTTTACATGTAAATTCATTATTCCTTAAAAGATTTCGCAATCTGTTTTTTTCATGCAGCCAGACAATAACATGAAACACCACACTGGTCTGGAAGAAAGTCGTATATCCGTTATATATGAATTAGTGGTAGGCTTATCCTCCTCTGTTACTGTAGATACATCATAGTCAGTGTTTAGAGAGTGCAGAATATACTGGGATCTCCATTCGGTGGCTCAAACATCAGGCGGCCAAAGAACGACGCATTTGGTTTAGGAGAGACTTGTCCAGGGGGCAGGTCGTTACTGACAATTTTATGTTTTTTTGAGACCTTGTAGCTATTTACGTAACTGCATAAGGCATTTAGAAAAGGAAAAATGTATCTTATGAACCCAATTTAATTCTAAACACATTTCGGTTGTTTATATACCATCATGCCTACCAAACATTCTAAGCACCTAGAAAAGCGGGAGCCTTAGGAGGTGTTGGTTGGGACGTTTTTCATTCCCTTGCTAAATGAATGGAAGGATAAAAGCACATAGAGACTATGATATCAAAGCTACACACCATGCGGACTAAGCAAACAATATGTTAAAAATCAGTGCTCAGAACTTCCATTTACATTCCCACCGAACACCTGAATCACGTAATCCGCTTTTTCTTGCCAATCCAACGAAAATAAAAATCCACATTTACAAAAAATCTGCTGTTTTTACAGTAAGAATGAAAAATAGCAAAGTCTTTATATTGTTAGGAACTTCACAGCGTGCAATTGGTATGAAGAACTAGGGCAATTACAGCTATTCTGGCAGACAGAACAAAAAGCACGACTCTCCTGAGTATACAAAAGAGGTGATGAGATGGGAAAAAACATCTAAGGAAAGATTCACTTACTCTGACTTCTGATAAAAAGGCTTACAGGGACCTTCAATGTTTTGGAAGTCTTATATAGTTAAGTCTGGACTAGATTCCAAATTTCGGGGCATACGGTAATACAAATTTCGGAAACACTGTGTTGTATATAAGAAACATGTTTTACATCCAACCACAACCACATTTCTAAACAATCTTACCAAGATTAAGATACGATTAAGGTATTAAGGCAATTACCTGAAACATTCTATCAGTTAAGGGCTTGCAACAAAATTATTCCAGTCTAAACTTATATGTTCGGTCCTTAGTCCCAAAGTCACCCATATGATGCTGCACTTGTCATAGTTTATATATGTAGTAATAGTAGTGCCAAGTTGGGTGACCAGGGTTCTTCTTCCACCATTAAGGAATTTAGATACATGAAATGTTATATAAGACATCCAACTAATAAATAATTTTATAAAACTAATTATACTGTACCTCTGAATAATATAGCCTATGTCTTAAACATTGATGTCCCGTTCTATAAGTTCACAACATAAAAAGTGAGAGTGAGCACTCAATACGACCAAATACATCAACGAATAATGCATGGTGCAAACCACTCCAAGCCTGTGCCCAGCAGTAATAGGTAATATAGGAGGTCATCTTTTCTCTGCCCGTTACTCTGGCACATTTACTGGATGCAGTTATTCGCTATGTAACGGCTTTTCATCTGCACCACCACACTTTGCCACTTAATGGATGTTATATCTAATAAATGTTTTTGTAATAGTGCATTAGAATACGTGTGCTATCCATTATTGTTCGTATTGAGTGCGCCTCCTATATATAAGTATAAACATAGTGTACAGGTTGGAGATATTAGTTCTTGAATATAAACTTCTGGTTTGCTATTAACCAAACCTGTTCTTGCCGCTCCAGTACTCAAGTAGTTAATAGACTGTGCCATCCAATAAGGAACCTCCAGCAATTAGTACTTTGTAGAATATATTGCTGATGGAGCAATGAACAGAAACAAGTCTCCTTTTAGCAACACTCCATCTCTTGATAGCCTGACCCTTGATAGCCCGTTCGTTTTCTGTAACGCGTCATCTTATAAAATACTGAATAGTTAGAAATTTTAATTTTCTATCACTCGCCAAAGTCATGGCGGCTGCCAACAGATAAATGTTCTTCATTTCTGTTTCTGTCCTGACAGTCTTCGGTGTGTATTTTTAGAAAAGCGCTCATTAGAATGACATCTGGAAGGATGCATGAAGCTGTGTGATTCATGTTTAGCTGCAGTCTGTACGGTATGTATAGCACATTAGGATATTAAAATGGGAAGATTTCTAAACTGAGACTCTGTATTATGGGATGTTATATATATAATACTGAGGAATATGTGGCTTTATATAGCATCAGGTATTCGGGCATTGACAGCTTTTCAATACTCCTATGTGATTCATCCGTGCGGTCGCAATGACATTACCTACGAAATTACACGTAGCTATACAGAATTATCCTGTATTTTCATTTCTGAAAACCACTATATGATCGTTGGATTATACGTTCATGTTACCCAAAATAAAACCTGACCGCTAAACTTAAAACTAAGCAGAATAAGCTATGAATCGGCGTTTAAAGAGACACTCCAGCAATCATATGCACTTCAATGCATATGATAGCTGGGAGATCACTTGAAATTCTATGTATTGCCCTTCATATACATTTGCCTCCTCCCCACCCCACCCCACCCCACAGCTATTTTCGGTGCAGGAGGTGTGTTCAGGGGGCCAGACCCACAAATACTAGCACCCATACGCATTCACACTAATGTACACTTACACATATACACTCACACTTATACTCACAAAACTTATATATAAACTCAAACACACGCTCTCACACTATTACACACTCACATTAAACATCCTCAGTCTATCATAACACCTCCTACCACCACACTTCATACCTCACACATCACAGCCTTACCTTGGCTGGAGCTCTTCCTTATGACTGCTCGCTAATATTACTGCAGGGTCACGTAACACCGTTATCCCACAGGGCTTCCGCCTCCTCAAGTGGACTGGTCCAACATGGACTGGCCCTGTTTGAAGAGTTTTGGACCACAGGGCAGTCCAACCCTGCTGCTTACCCTTCTGGTCGACATGGGCCCCAAATGAGAATATGGCAGACCCCATGCAGTCTGCTGGCCACCAGTTGGACAGCCCTACTTTAACCTGTAGATTTTAGGATAACGTATGAAGGATTTTCGCCAACAGATGTGTCAGAGGACATGTGATTTGATTAGATCTGACAAGCAGATTGTGCGAAAGAGAAATAGAGATAATAAAAAGAAAAAAATCCAAAACATTGAGAAATAAGATGGAAATGGTTTTGACAGCTCAGAAACTAACAAAACAAGGGAAGAAAAAGTTGGCCTTTCTGTTGGCTTGAATAAGTTTAGCCATTCTCTCTCTTTTCGTTAATAAGGTGTCCCCCCCCACAGACCTGCCAGATGCGTATCACCCTCTTCTCTGTAAGCCTGCAGTACATGAAAATACCAGGCGGTCAGCTGCTCCCGAGACGCTGGAACACCAAGATCACGCGCCATCAAATACCACGGTCACAAGCACTTAGACCACGTCTGAACGCGCTGTATACTGACCCACGCGGCTTGCTATTTGGCTCTGTGCGCCTGCTCAGTGAAGGTATATAATAAATGTAAGTACAATCTTTGGTATTTTATGTTCTGTTGTTATTATTATATGGCAATACCAATGCTTCGATGAGTGAACAGTCAGAAATATTTCAGAAACGATACCAATAATTATGCAAAAATGATTTGCTTGTGAAAACAACTATTTTTTTCCACTGTGGACATGGTAACTAAAAAGTGCATCAATCAATGCCACAACCTCCCATTATTCAGCCTTTTCGAGATTGCGCTAAATTATATATATATATATATATATATATATGTGTCACATATTTTTAGGAGCTCATTTCCTAGTCTGCAGATAAAGAAAACAAAAGTCGGACCATCAATTAAAACCCCCTTACACTGAATAGTGCTGGACTGTGATGTGAGTGTTAACGCTGTGTTCTTCTCTTTGGACCCAGATAGGAAAAGTTCTGGGGCAATTCATTATGTATAGAAATAATTATAGTATATAATTATAGAAATAACAGAAAATTTATAGAAAATATTTTCAATACATTTTATTATTTATTTTAACATTGTTCTTTCTATATGAAAATTATGAAAAAGAATTGAGATTATTATAGAAATAACACAAAAAATACATTTTTTCAAGGGATTATGCTAGCACAGAACAGAATAGAGAAAAATCTCAGTAAATATAGTTTTTCAGCAAAACAAATAAAGAAAATCTCTCTTCACATTTACTAACATCTCACTTGTGGACAACCACGTCCCACCCAGCTCTGCTCTACTACTAGGATCATTTCTTCCTCTGCAGCACCTGTATTTGGATAGACGTATTTTTTGTCACCTATATTTTTACAGCAGACTGCACTGTAATAATAATAATAATTATACTCTGACATTTCTCTGCTTAAGTGCAGATGGAAAGTAAAGTCGTGTACCTCATTTGAACCTTTTTTTTTTTGATAGACTAAAGCGCCGGGACCCCTCTTCATAGTAATTTAATATAAGTGCTCATTCTCTGAAGACAAGCTCTCCATATTATAATCACACATTCTGAAGCCAGCTGCGCTCTCTTCTTTTCAAACTAATTTCACATTAATTCCATAGGTAAAAGCAGAATTGTAAAAACGTACGAGGGGATACAAAATAAAGGTAAAATGTTCCTTGAATGTTTCATATGCCAGATCGGATTAAAACATATACTAAAGTAAAATATACGATTACCCTGTTCTATTACAGTTATATTGTTTTCGATATACATATATTTTCACGCTTGTGTGATTGACACCCATTGGTGCATTTACCTTTAGCAGTGCACAAGGTCTAAGCCAGGACAGCGCTACACCACTGTCCTTTCTAGCGGGCATTGGGAGAAGACTCCAGTTTTATAGGAAGCGCGGCGAGGAAGCATACTATGCCGACATGGCACAGCTCTCCATAGTGTTAATCGGCCGGTTGGGGAGATCAGTGATCGCCCTTTAACTAGCCCATTGACTAGCTGTGCACCAGGGAGCTCCCTGACATGTGGCAGAGGGGCTCTTCCCCAGGCCTAGTCCAGAATACGCCACTGATCACATGTCCTAGGCTTGCCTCAGTTTTGGCCGCGGTCTGTTGATGACCCCTAAAATACAGCTTTGCCTTTAGGCAATCATTAGATCACAGGCATAGCTTCCTGCATCGCAAGTAGTATTAGTGTTAAGCAGACATTCGAGGACAGCGGTACGGATATGTCTTAAATAATTCTCACAAATACATCCAAATGGCAAGAAATGGGGACGTGAAGACACATATATAGTACAATACATACAAGTAAGACTTCCATGTAAATGACAGGTCGCAGAGTGCCATAATGACATCATTATAATGATTTCTTCATTAAATTAATTTTCTAAAATAAAACAGACAAAATTGGTGTAAAACCGCGTGAATCTGAATACAGTATGTAAACCTTACACCCACACGACTGGAACAGGATAATTTCAGTTGGCAGAACTTACAGATCCTTAATAACAAATCAGCCTTGGCCAGTCGGATTGCTCAGTTCATAAAAACATCCGTTCCTCCTACGATAATTTACACCATTGAAGATGGAATGCGGACTTGGTAACTGATGTGCATTGTTGTTAGTTGTGCCATTGTTTTGGATACTTTTCCTAAATCGATTATAGGTGCAAGACCAGGGTCAAGAAATATTTGTGGGTCCCCTAACACTCCCTCTCCCCCCTACTACCACCGCCATGGCCTGCGCCGAGTGCCGATTCTTCCTCCGTCCGCTGCTCTGAGAGCGACAGAGTGCTGGGACATGACATCAAACACTCAGAGGGCTCCAGGTGAGAGAAGACGCGAAGAGAGTATGGGAGAAGCAGCTCTATAGCAATATAGACGAAACGCGTCAGTGGCCTCTGCTCTATTGAAGATTTTTGTTTTTGTCCTGTTTGTGTCATGAAGGAATTCATCATTTTTTTATTGGAATTAGAACTAAAGGCAATTAAAGCCATACTATGGATGGTCCCTCTGTCTTTGTCTGTAATAGGTAATACATTTTAAGTCTTTGTTTGGGATCTTCTTTGTTTTTTCTTTTTCTGGTTACAAGGATAGACCTACTGATGGTGCTGAACGTGACCGCAGAAAGAAACTGCTTAGCCCTCGTAAGTCCGGGGGTCCAGGGTGAGGGCCCCGAGTGCACCTGCGTAAGGACGGCCCTGTCAAACAGAGCAGATTATTATCCTCTCTCTGTTTGTCTCTGCATAGCTGGAAAGTGGCCTTTGGCTGGGCTTATGAAGAGAAGAGATGTGCAGGCTAAGCTAAACTGCCTCAAATTCTACCTCCAAAAGAACAGCTTCATTCTAGCATGCCAAAAATGACCGTTGAAGGCTATTTATATGCCTGATGTGACAAATAAGTTAGATACAAGTTATGCCTCATCTGCTATGTTATCCTTTTTTTTTCTCTATAACCTATAACATTTTTTGCCTAGGGGTGCCCTCGTTATGCAGCAAATAAATCCAGCATTTTCTTGGCAGCTGCACATCGTTTTCAAAGTTAATGATACACTTCTCAACAGCAAGAGGCCAACAGTAGCTCCACCGACATCTCTGAAGGTTCTCACTTTTAATAAGCACATTTAAACTTATTAAACCATTGTAAGAGTCGGTTTTATTCTACAATATTGTACAAAACTATAAAAAGGCTATTCTATAAAAGAACGGGAATCATTGGCGTGACATCGGATACATTCAGAATGGGCTGTGCCATCTAGAGGTAAAATACAACGGCTCTACGTGCCACGGATCCAAAGTTTGATGGCAACAAAAGGGGTATGAAAGGGACTCATTCAAGCTGCTTTTAATTCATTGAACAAAATGATGTCCATTACAGGGTTATATCACTACAGGAAGTTCTTGAAGTGCATTAACTTTTGATTCTTACCACAACCCATAATGCCGAATGTACATATTTATATAACATTCAGATCTTCTAATTATTTTAAACTTCACTTCAATTAAGCACCAGAGACAGGGGAATTTGAGCCCCATTAAAGCATGCATATATTCAGAAATAATGCTGTTAAAAGGAAATTACAGCTTGCTTTAACATCAAAGCCATACCAAATATGTGTGTAAATAATGAAAAAATCATTGTAATGGCCTGAGGGAAGAATTTCCCCTTTACACATGCTCATTAAAAGGAGTACGCTCTCAAGGGACTGCTATAAGGAACAGTTTCAATTAGCATTTTTACAATGTATGAGATCCTTCAAATAAGTATTTGTAAAAAAACAAAACTATAAAAGTACCCTTAAATGCAAGCGAGGATTTCTTTGGTACCTCCCATAACACACACACAAAAACAAACACACATACTAACACACTCTAACACCATACATTAACACACATACCCACGCTACACTACACATCAGACGCTAATATCCACATCCATGCTCTTAACATCATTCAATACACCATACACCAACATCAACACACACTAACACCATATACTAACATCCACACATTCACCCTAACACCCACAGACTCAAAAACACTCATTCTAACATAATACACTAACACACACAATAACACCACGTATTAACGGCCCACACATATTCTCTAAGACCATACACTAACACACATTCACTCCAACATCATACACTTACACATACACACACTTATAATTGATTGTTTTATATAACACTATCATATTATTCAGTGCTGAACAATGTTTAAAAAGAACATAACGTAGTACGTACAACATGACAATTTACCTTATGGAATCGAGCGATAATGAGGGCATACAGAAACACACACATTCACTCACACTTTTATCTCACACAGTGTGACCGCTGCACTACTAACACGGATCACGAAGTGTTGCACCCGCCGCAACACACGGCCGTTCTGCACTTTTCAGGTCCCACAAAGAAGGCATCCATGGCTGTCCTGCAGCCTCTCTCAAAGTGCCACCCAAAGCAGATTTGTGCAGATATGGTTCTGAAATCACGACTAGACCAGTACCTCTCAGGTAATCAAGGTTAAACATGGTAGAGGTGAAGCTGTGACCGGTGTGGTCATATGAAGGTTAATACTGAATCATTTGCCCCAAGCAGCAGTCCAGGGGATAAGACACCAAAACCTTCTTTTCATACATTTGTTTATAACATGTCAGATGTCCCCAAACCATCTGGCACAGTAGTCGAATTAAGATACCTGTTAATGATCTTGAAACCCCTCTGGATATATATATCTCTCTATAATAACAGAACAGAGATATGGCTTGCAATATGAGGACTTGGGCCAAGTGTAATACTGGATCTACGTTGGCCACTGCTGTACCGAGATAGCCAGAAAAAAAGCCAGTTTTTGGTATTTGTGAGAAAAAAAAGTTAAATATTGTTACACTGTGAGCACTTTGCATGCAGCTGTCTACGTGACACTCTGACAGCTCTCTTGTCTCACAATCAGGAATGACAGGTTGGCTAATAATAGAGAGGAAACAAATCATACGACACTGAACATTTATTTAGGACATCTGCCTATAATTTTACATTAATCTAATTAAATTGAAGTTTCATGCCAGATAGCACAGGGTGCCAGATCTCAGATGATGCTTGAAGAACAACTTCACGAGCATTCAGTGACAGCTCACATTTAGGATTTCTAAAGGAAGAAACCAATATAACCACCTTTTTATAGGTGCTATTATGTTAATTTAAAGATTTGCACTTGAAAACAGCTAACAAGTTTATGGCTTACAATTAAAAGACTATGTTTTTTATTTTATTCAAATATATGGCATATTCACACACTTTGTGTACCATGACCTAACAAGAATACAACATATATGTTTTATTTATGTGTTTAAATTCTTAGATCTGTATTCATTACCATACAGATAGAAATTAAAGTTGTGCCATCTTACACGGAACAAAATGAAGAAAAGCATTTAGCCCCCACCGGGAACTGTCTTTCCAAATGATCACTTCTGAAACTCTTTAGCTTTGCTAACGGTATCACAATAACAGCCTCCATTGCAATCCGTTAGTGTCTGAGTTTAGCTTCACGCCCCCATGATTTTGCTGAGTTTAGCTGCACCCGCCCCCCCCTGATTTTGCTGAGTTTATCTTCACCCGCGCCCCCCCCCATGATTTTGGATTTGAGGCTAGCCACGCTCGCCCACTTCAACCAGCCCTACCATCTCTGGCATGGCTTGGCCCTCCATAAGTCTCCTCTAAGGGTCACCATGTCATGTCTAGTACGTTACAAGCTATGCAAAATATAGACACCTGGTACCTGTGTGGCAACACACACATGCAAACTATGCAAAAAAAAAAAAAAAAAAACTATGCAAAAAGTTTTTTTTTATAGGTCAAACCTACCTGAAAAACCCATGGCTTTCATTTAACATACCAGCTATAGGTTGGACATGGGAATGTGACATATGTAAATATTCCTTTTTTCTCCAGAAACGGTTAATTATCATTTTTACTGTATCTTCTGAAATTACTAAATTCTGCCCTTCTCTCTAAAGTAGGTCCTGGAATCTCAAGCCACATAACAGTAAAATAGGCCAAGTGAGACTATAAATAATTAAATTCATACATCTGCTAATGGAACACAAAAACATGACATTTTAACTTTTTATTAAGTTACATTCTATCCTTATTCTTTGGGTTAGCCTGGAAAGATTAGAGCCTAGGTGCTAAGAAGAGCCAGCTGTAGGAGCCATGTCCCCCTTGAATCACATAGTCCTTCGAGGTATAGGATCATGTATCTGCAAAGGTTCCACGCTGTTCATTTATCTGCTATAGGCGATAACTCATAATAAAAGGGTTTGCAGGTATGCTTCTTCTGCAAAAAAGGCTAAGCTCGCCCGATGCTGAATTTTTGTAGGGTTTCACCTGTAGCGTGCAAGTGAAATGCTGCTACCCCAGCATTCCGGGTTGGTGTTTTTAACGTCCGAGTGGATAGTTGGCTATCCCCACTCTCCACTCAGGTTTCACCCCCAACGGGACTAACCTCCCTTTATAAGCCTTTCCATCTCACAGACACAACTGTTTCTGGCCTCCAACCAGTTCCCAAGTACGG
Source organism: Spea bombifrons (assembly GCF_027358695.1). Lineage (NCBI taxonomy): Eukaryota > Metazoa > Chordata > Amphibia > Anura > Pelobatidae > Spea > Spea bombifrons. The sequence goes on along the minus strand of NC_071091.1, from coordinate 97,491,213 downwards.
CTCTGAATATTGTAACTGCTACCCGTCTGGTGACTTCGAGCATACATTTAACATCTGTATTAGGATATCACAGCAATTTATGCTTTGTTAGGTAATACGTTTTCTTTACATGTGTTAACATGCGTATCTATTTTTCCTATGCTCTACTTAAGTACAGCAGAGGATTAAAAAAGCGACTGTACATGAATATCAACTGATCCACCAACACAGTTAACACATCTGCTCCATAGGCTCCCACCAAAGGTTGAAGGCAGCTTAATGAGCAGGACATTCATGGAGAACCATATCTTAGTTACGACCCAACATTATGAACATACGGTGTCATTCTGCTACTTACAGATTGTAAAATAACCTCGAAAGACTGTAAACTGAATAAAACGGAACCCAAGTTTAACGTTTCTACCATACACGGTGTATACAATATCTGCTTTTAGAAAAAGTGACCAGATGGCTCTTTTAAATAATTAAACTCAGCTATTCATTTCCAAGGTGCCAAGAGGTTGAGACTTCATTTAAAAAAATAATGTCTACTTTGACATGCAAAGAAGTGAGCTGCAATGTAATTCAAAGTATTACCGCCACCATGGGGAGAATTTTAAGGACGACCACCAGATTCTGCAAGGAATTTTACCCATTGGGGTTCATTACGATAATATCGGTTTCTGCAGAAGATAGATCTCTCCACTTTACCACCACTTCAATCTGGATATTGAACATTAAGTTTGCTTATACAGGGAGCTCAAGAGCACAATATATGCTACAGAGCATGAAATAAACCAGTTGGCATGGCAGATACAAGTTCAGCATGCTAATCTCCATGGCGGAAACTCTGGATTGTATTTTGCTATTAAAATGTTCTTAAACTGCAAAAATACAGTTCCAGACCTGTCACAAAATGTATTTTTAGCCAGCTCCTTCATTTTAACAGTGATAGAAAATAAACTAAATTATCAGGGAGAAGAACTCATCCCTGCCTAAGGGTATTTAACACCCCGAGTGTCAGAAGAGGAGGCAAGACAGCGCCCGGCTTTTTCAATTAATTCCTTGCCTTACCCGGCATCCACAGGGTAAATGATATGGTGTGAAGTAAGAAAAATATCACACATTACACCAGATATAATTAGAAAATGGCAATGGAAATTGAATTTTTAAGAGGACAGAATGAAAAATAACTCAATGATTAAGCCACCCTCGACACCGCATTCCACTTGGGCCCTACGGTGTTCAGCAAACGACACGCGCGCTGCCATAACCTGATTTCTTTGCTTGATGACCTTGTTTGTCGATGTAATAAAAGTAAAATACAAATAAAATTAATATAAGTTAATATAAACTGGTATTGATGCACAGCAAAGAGTTATATCAAAAACGCAATGAAAAAATCAGATCCAGAATAGTAAGCCCTCAGAAAGGGTTAATCTATAAACAACACATATATTATAACGCCGACAAATAGTTGCAGAAAGGGTTCTTTATAGAATACAGAATAGTCAGTCCCAGTGCAATTTCTAAAAACACTAGTTATATAAATATATATATATATATATATATATGTGAGATTTTACAAAATATATAGTATATAGAGCGTTTGTGTGGTGTAAGGGTGTACAACTGATGTCGCAACTTTAAACATAAAAAATAATAATGTATTGACACTACCTATTGCTTGTGTTCTTTGCCAATCAGTATAACTGTCTGTAAATTTTATGTTAAAGAAGCCGAGATCAGCGGCAGCCGGTGGCTGAGCCAGCATTTTCGAATCCTGTCCTGAAATCCTCAACCTTCTCCTCACCCAACATTACAGAGGCTGCCTGAACCAACAACAACAACCGGCAACTTACTGGGAAAGCGAGCAGTCTGTTATACGGAATCTGCCGGAGCTAGATGAATAAATCTAATGTAGACTCCTGATTTAATTTATTAACATCTCCATGTAATTACCTAAATAGTATGTTGTTCAGCAACAATAATGTAAACAATAAACCTCTTGTGTTCCATCGTTTTAGACAGTGTGTTTCTTCTCTTTATTCCTGCATGCCTTCAAAACATTTTCTCTGCAAAACTTGTTCACTTTGGCGTGAAATTAGGACGTTTCCTTCCTAACTGAATGTTTGGGACCAACTTGAGAGCTCTCCAGAAATACGATTATAATGTGCCAAGCTTTCAAAATGTCAGCACTTGTCTTCAAGTGTGTTTAAGTGTGTATGGTTTGATGCTCAACTTTTTAAAATTAAAAGACCATCATTTGCCCTTCTTTTTATTTGTAATATATAAAGAAAATATTTTATTTTTCAGTGTTTGGTTTTGAAAAAGAAAATTCCAAATAAACTTTGCGAAAATTATTTTTAAATCGTATCCATATCCAAAACTCTTTATTAAAGAATATGGTTAGGAAATAATTATACATTATTTTAGTTATCCTCATAAACATCTACTTGTATGGATAAACTTTTTATCATACTTTTTTTCATATAACAGATTATACCCAAGGGCTAATTTAGGGGCAAATATCAGGATCTACTGAACATAAAGACTCATTCTAAACCCCATAGCCATAAAAAAACACGTTAGCTCCTTACTTTCAGTATATTAATGTTGATTTTTTTAGATTAATTTTCAGTAAGAGTAGACCTCTGCTAATTGAAGCTTTGCATTGAAAAATATTAATGGAATCAAATTATATAACGAGTAATTTAGGTGAATATTTCAGCGGACTGATGCTTATACCAATCACCCCCACGACATGAAATATATTCCCTACATAGAACTACGTTCATCATAAATGTAATTGATGTAGATTTGATAAATATATATATCATTTTACAGCGGGTATCTAGCTTTATAAATGTTTGTCTACAGAGACACAATATTATCTGTGTTACAGACAAAAGTCAGAAATCAAGCCCCAGAAACAATGCCTCAATATGGCTAACCAGGTATTATATACAATGCTCAGATACTGTACAGAATTTCAGGAACAGAATGCCGTAAACCGTGTATTATATAGAATGCCTGGATATTGGACACAAAACAGCCCAGGAAATTCTTAATCCATTTTAACTGCAAATATTTAAGACTGGGCCCAGGGTTTTGCAGGGTTACCATCATGAATCCAGCATGATGGCAACCCTGCGAAACCCTGGACCCAGTCTTAAGTATTTTTCTGCGAGGGCGTCGTGTAGCGGGTGTTACGAGGCTCCCAGCGAGGTCATGTAATCGGTGGTACTCGCCTCACCACAGCCCCACAGGAAAGCATAGGGTGCCGGATTCACAATGGCAAAAGATGGCTGGTCTCTAAGAGGTGAGAGGGGGTAGTGTATGTATACTATAGTGTCAGAGTCAGTGTGTGTGTGTGTATAGTGCTGGAGTCAGTGTATGCATACTGTAGAGTCAGTGTGTTTGTATATGTATAGTGCTGGGGTCAGTGTGTGTATACAGTAACATCAGTGGGTATGTGTGTATATGTATAGTGTTAGAGTCAGTGTGTGTGTAAATGTATAGTGCCCAAGTCAGTACGTCTACTGTATTTTAGTGGCAGAGTCAGTGTGTATGTGTCCATAGTGTTAGTGTGTCATTTTATATGTATATAAGACGTTTGCGTGTGTCTGTTACATTAGCGTGCATATGGTGTTAGAGTGTGTAAATGTATGTTAATGTATGGCAAAGCTTGATAAATCCCTGGTTTGGTGAAGAAACCAGATCTAAACCAAATTTGTCGACCACTGATTAAAGACACGAAACCTGTATTTTATATACAAAAAATAATTTTGAAATCCCCCCCAAAAAAATATTTAAATCCACTTATTTCTTATAAACTTTGTTAGAATGCTTTTCTTGCATTAAACAGAAATATTTTAAACCATCTTCTGCAGTTGAGATATTTTTTTAAAATCTTTATTTACTACACTTATATTTATAAAAAAAAGACTCCTCAATAAAAAGTGCAAAAAAAAGATATTTGTTCTAATAGATTTCTCTATTTATTTAACATTCATTTTTTTTCCTAATTAGATCATTTTTGCGTGTAATAAAAACATACATAATATTGAGTCACACAGGATACGTACCCTGAGAGAGATTGGGTACAATCTGAAAAGGATTCACAATACTCGCAGAACTATAATTAGGTGCATGTTCCCTAAATGTATTAAGGTAGATGGGCTGAAACGGGTAGAAATCGGAATACTATGACTTTTTCGCACGTAAATCTTGCCTTCTAGAAATGCTTTTGTAAGCACCACCCACACAAAGTATGGCTTGGAAATGTAATCGTCGGAGATGTGCGTGAATGCATCTGGGTCACAATATCTGGTGAGAAAACATTCTTAGAATGTTCTGGAGATCTGCAATTTGCTGCACATTTGGAGCCAATGCATCAAGTACATTATGGACATGTTTTTAAAGCGATAATGACCATATGGCTATGTGTAAAATCACAGCATTTGCTCGTTACTTTCCCAGTGAACCGACTTCTGGAAAAAAATCTCACTGAATGAGTTTTATAGAAGACACAATACATTGTTACACCTGACTGCAAGTACAGTTTTGTAGGCAACTCAGAGTTAAGGATAGACAAGAACTTCATTTAGTTTTGTTCCTTGTTTTTATGCATGATGGGCTAAAAATCGTCCATTTTTTTACATTAATTACATTTGAGTTCACAACCTACTATTTACCAAAGCAGATCTGCCACTTTTCTCATGATTATACAATTTAGTATATAAGAGCCAATGTTGCTTTCAGGGGCAGCACCTCGTCCTCTGGGGCCACCGTCCGTACTGCTGACATCACGGTTATGATGTCATTTCTCAGCAGTCTCCTGGTGCCCGGGAACTGCATGCCATGGAGGCTGCACTGGTTAGGCACAGTGCTCTATAAATGGGCCAGCTGAAGAAATTAGAATGCCCCCTTGCAACTGGCCCATCAGGAGAGGTGCCATGATAGAAGAAAAAGACCTCTCGGAAGTCTCAACTTCAACTGAAGACCCCATCTTCTCTTGGACCAATACGGCTACATCCATTTTCATTATTACAGTTCAGTACACAAGTACACTGCCGGCAGGCTGAGATTCACATTAACGTTCTTACAAAGAAACTATAATCCAAGTTGTTTAGGCGTGTACCTTAAAATATTTATAACGAGCATATTCTCTGTAAAATAGCCATGTTTACTATGAACCAGATTTAGACTGGAAATGTAAGATAGGATAAACATCCTGATTCATTTAGATCAGGGATGCGCACTCCAATTCTCGAGAAACAGGTCAGGAATTCTGTGTATTCTGTAAACATTTTATACATTTTTCACTCCAAGGTAGGATATCCAAAAATGTGGCCAGGGTGTGGCCCTTGCGGACTGGAGTTGTGCACCCCACCTCTAAATTAACAAAAAACAAAGGATATTAGGAAATATTTAATACGATATTAGTTTTGGGGCAAACCTAAATCCAAAGTGAGTCAGAGGCAAAACGGCTCCAGACACAATGATTGCTCCTTTGGAAATAAAGGCTTCCCGTGTATTCTGATTATAGCAACAGTTATGTTATTTTTATGTTTTCTACTCATTTATATAAAATATGCTTTATAATAATGGCTTAACTATACGCAGAATGTGTGATACACAGTAAATGTGAGATCATATTTTAGAGAAAAACACATATAATGGGGAAATAACTATATCCAGAATTTTAGCTTACCTCATGTCTAAAAATATGACTTTACTATGTGGGGGTATATGCATGCAATATCCTTCCAGCAGAAGCGGTAGGGGGTAATACAGCGAAGACATTTAAACACGCATGGGGCAGGCAACACAAGGCTACAGAGATGGCCAAGTGATGCAAATGGTGTAGACCCACCATGGCTTGGTGGGATAGATACAGATTTCTGCCTCTGCTCCATTACAAGTTATTTGCAGCAGTGACCAGAAGTGTCAGGGATCCAGGAACGACACCAAAGCTTCATACCAAGAGACCACCGGGGACTGAACTCCTTAGATTACTGAAATGAAAATGGGTCTAGGCACTCAATGAGGACAGACGAAACCAAGCAAGCACTCCTCTGGCACATTTATGGAACCTTTCGGATTATTAGAGATAATTGTCAAAGTCTTCCCAACTTTAAAACTCAAGAAAACA